>NW_019385771.1:75985-168417 GCF_000671375.1 Centruroides sculpturatus
GCCATGTGACTAAGACCTCCAAATTTTTTACTATTAATCTCCCAATACTTTAATGGATCTTGGTCTCTTGATAATCTTTTTTCTTTGGCATATTCTGTGAGCAAATTAGCATTAGTGTATGATATTTGGTTTTCAGATTCCTCATCTTCATCGTCACTATCTAACATATTAGCCATAGAGTCTTCTAAATTGTTGCAATATTCTTTTCTTACAGCATTTGATTTTTCTGTGCTAGTTGTAGTTGTTGTGATATTTACTTCTGTTTCTAAAGCTGTAAGTAGTTTCTGTTTTATATCTTTGATAAGAAAATCACTGAAAAATTTACCTTTGTAACGTGGATCTAAAAATGTTGCTATTTGGAACAATATATTTTTGTCGATTTCAGAAAAACGATAATCTAATTCATTCTTCAAAGAAGACAAAAAATCAAGAACGGCAGGTGTGCTGATGTTGAGAGTTTCCCCACTATTAGCAGAAATTTGAATCTCGTCATACAATTTATTTAATGCTCGTACTAGAGGAATAACGTCGGATATACATATGTTTTGTGCGCTCAATTTTTTTGTGGTATCCTCCAGAGGCTTCAGTACTCTCACTAATTCTTGAATTAAAATCCACTCTTCGGCATCAAACTGTTCTATTTTATTATTAGTAGAATAAAGCGACAACGAATCCTTAATGCAATCAAGTCTTTCCAACATATAATAGCTGGAATTCCAGCGTGTCGGCGAGTCTTGCAAAACTTTTAAAACTCTTTGATTGAGTCGAACTTGTATTTTTTCTAATTCTTGCTTTGCCATTGTAGAATGGTTGAAATGTCCTGCAATTTTTCTGCATTTTGTAAGTAACATGGATATTGCATCAACATTTTTAATAGCTTCTTTGACCACCAGATGCAGCTGATGTGCTGTACAGTCAATATTATTTATGTCAGATAAAGTGCAGGCACGCTTCATGTTGGATCCCCCATCTCTTACTATGCAGTGCACATTCTGTTTTGGGATTCCCCACTCTTCGAGCATACATTGAAATATTGCCGAAATGTAATCTCCCGTGTGGCGTTCGTCAAGAATCTCCGCTTTCAAAACGATATTTTTTCTTATAAAATCTTTTGTAATACCATGACATGTTAAGGATAATAATGAAACTCCTGACGAAGAATCTGACCAGATATCTGATGTAAAGGAAACTTTCTCAAAATCCTTCAACATGATCTTTATTTTCGATGACACTTTATCGTAAAGTTCGCTGCAAACAAGTTCCGTAAAATATTTCCTGCCTTTTAGAACATAATTTGGAACAACATGATTCAACAATCGTCGGAACCCCAATCCTTCTATGTGTTGAAAAGGTAAATCAGATAAAGCTATCATTTCTGCAATTAAATAGTCAATTTTTATTGATTTGGGGTTTGTATTATCCCACATTTTGAGTTTTTCTATGTATTCGTTAAAAAATGTTTGTCTAAATTCTCTTTTTACCGTTTGTAAAGATGTTCCCTGTTGAACGTTTTCGTCGGCACTCTTCTTAGCGGAGTCTTCTTTTAAGAATAAAGCATATTCTTGTGGATGTTTCCTCTGGAGGTGATTTTTTAACGATGTTGTACCTTTACCCTTACGGGAATACTTTCCTTCACAAATTTTACATTTAGCACATTTGTCATTTACTATCGTAAAATATTACCATATTATACTATAACATAAACTTTTTGTCGACATCGTTTTTATTTTAATTTAATTCAACACTCTCCAAAAACACAAACGTAATCTATGCTATCCCCTGTTACACTAGCCACAAACCAGTGTTTCTCAACGTAGGGTTCACGCCCCACAGGGGCAATTGGATTGCTAAGGAGGACAATTCGAAAATGGACTTGTCCAGAGTTTAAGTTAACCGTATAGCCGCTGTAGAGGAGACATAAGGATTTTAGAAAGGCTTAGGTGGGGCATAGCACAAAAAAGGTTGGGAAACACTGCACTAAACTATTGTGGCGGTACGCTATATTTTTGTAAATATTAATTTTAGTTTAGTTTCGTTTCTTCTTTCTACCCCTTGTTCTATTGTTCTATTTTCTTCTAGAACTTTCTTATCTATTCCCTGTCCCTTGGGTGGGATGAGCAGTTCCTAGAAATTTGAGCAGCAAAGGTGTAAACAGGAACCGGAGAAAAAAGAGAAGTGACGTAGCAGGTCATTCGTA
This sequence comes from Centruroides sculpturatus, assembly GCF_000671375.1. Classification (NCBI taxonomy): domain Eukaryota; kingdom Metazoa; phylum Arthropoda; class Arachnida; order Scorpiones; family Buthidae; genus Centruroides; species Centruroides sculpturatus. The sequence continues at coordinate 78,183 of NW_019385771.1, forward strand.
AACCGGACGGCAGAGTGTACGGACGAGGTGAGAATACTGGGAGTCGTATTTTCAATGACCGAATAGTTTAGAAAAAAGATCCTGTTTTAAGGTCGTATTGAGGACTGTGGAAGGAAAAATCCTAATTAATGAAGAAGAGAACTGGCCAGTTATAGGAGAAGGACGTGTGTTATCCCACCCAACAGTACTCATAAAGAAACAAGCCGAAAAAAGAGACAACCCCAGATATCCCTATTTCTATCTTATATACCATTTTTTTCTGTCTTCTTAATTCTATCCCTTTTTTTGTTATTAGTGTTAAGTTAGTGTTTAAGGTTAGTTTTAAGGTTCCGGGTTATATTGTCGCGATCGGCATCTGTATTGTACACGTGCTTTGGATACAGCGAACTATTATTTTCGTTGTAATTTCGCCAGTGGCGTAGCGTGGGTGTCAACCGCCCGGGGCGGAGGAAATTTTCGTCCCCCCTTATTTAGGTATCTCAATTTAAAAGACCAAAATTCAGTTTCGTCACAGAATAAGTAATGAAAAATTCCGTGCTAGTGTTGCCACCTTATTAAAATCGCTGACCCGGACGGCAGGTGAAGTTTGTTCGAATAGAAGTTCCTGATGCATGCGTATGCCATTTTGCAATGCGAAGAATAATGTGCAGTGCATGCTGGTTCTAAATCAGTTACAGTTAGCGACTACGGAGACATGGATAGAAGTAACGCAAGTGACCTAGCTCTATTGGATATTGGAGGTGTATATATATACGAATAAATCGTACAAGCAAAAACAAAAAAAAAAGGTCAACAGGTCGCGCACGATATCCCCGGACGGCTAGTCGATTCCAGGTCTATCCAGATGGATTTAACACTATTCCGTGCTCATTTCAATCGGTCCAAGTCGTAGGTGGACGAAAATATGAAATAAAATGGTTCAAATTCTTACAAGATATTATTATTATTTATTGTGAAATTTTGCCGCCCCCACTACGCTACGCTACTGAATTTCGCATGCTACTGTTTGTACCGTGAAGTTGGAATTCCCCGAAATAGAATCTGTATAAAGACGCGAAATAGCTTAATTGGAAAATTATATCAAATTTTGTTACTTTATCCTGTCTGCCTTTGTGGTGAATTCTAATTTAGCACACTTTCACACTATAAACAAAAACACGCCGCGTTATTAACGCAAAGCGTCAACTATCGGTCCAAGGTCACACGCACCGGCGCCGACTGAGTACGAAAGTTGAGATCTGTTTCCGTATCCGCGGATATACATTTTTAACGATCCGGCACATCACTAAATAATACTCGTAGCATATAAGGAATTCCATTTTAAATCCAACTTTTTACATATCAAGAAAATTGTTTTTCTCTAGCTTTTGTAATGAAAATAATATCAAATATTAATTGTTCATTTTATGGTAATACAAAGATGTAGGTGAAATATACTTATCACATGTCATCAGATTGTTAATTATCAAATTCTCTGTTTTATCTTGTAAAATGTATGTAAATTATGCATTATTATTATTATTATTATTCAATTTAAAATTATAAATGATTTTTTCTGTTCTTAATTGAAAATATAAAATAATAAATTTATATAAATTATATTAATTTTAATGTATAGATGAAATAGTAAAGACAATTGGCAACTATGCCACTAAGCGGAACCACATTTGTTTATATTCAACGCTGTGATATTTCCTAAATACTTTTTAATGCTTGGTCCAACTACGAAAATGTCTTCTAAATGTATCAGCAAATAATATTTCACGAAGCCTTTCACGTGTTATTAACCAAAAATGCTTTTAACGCTTACATTGCTTATGATTGACCTTTTTAATCATTAATTTCAATATGTTTTACATATAAAATACAAAATAATTATAAAATATTGGAAGAATTGAGTAAACTTCATGTGAATTGAAAAGAAATAAAGATTTTAAAAAAGCAAATTCATTGACACGTATTAAATCGTGTAAAAACAGTATTTAGGTATTTACATTATTGTAGCAAATGCATATTAATAAAAAGCCATGTAAATTGTATTCCATTGTTTTTTCTTGCTTTTCTGTTTGATGGGACCATCGCTCCGAGTGCACTTGCTTTCCCTTATAACAGGGGTCGGCAACAAGCAGTCCGTTTCAAGTTTTTCTGCGGCCCACCAAGGAATATAATTTTTGTATGGTAAAGGAAAATTAGAAAGGCTTTTTTATTTTTGTTATATTATAAAATTTATTGATTGTATTATTAATATTATTTTTTATAAATAAAAAGTAACAAAAAGTAGTAAAAGTTTTTATTGATAATATTTTTTAAATTTCCAAGAAACGGTAAGCAAGGTCAATCGTGTACTGTACGTACTGAGGTACACTCGTGCTGCCTCGCCTTTCAGAACAGCTGGTACCAGCTTTCCCGGGACGTTCTCATGTACGATTCAGGAGAATATCGGTACGAAGCCATAGGAAAGCTAACTTACCTCATCTGTTCAAATATAACACAAAATTTTCAATTTTCATGCTAGTAAAATACTGGGGGACCGAAGAAAAAGGTATGGGAAAAAATTTTACTGAATAAATCAGGAAATTATTATCAGTGTAACACAGGCCTGGTGTAATATATTAACGTTCACAAGCGAGTGACGTTTCTCTGTAACAGGTAGCTGGTTTATGCGACTTCTACATTATTTTATATAGGTAAATTTCTAATTAGAAATACGTAAGTTATTTTCATTTTATTAATAGAATAATTTATATTTTATCGTAGTAAAAAAATAAAATGCCAAAAAGAAAAAAAATTAATGAGGAAAACCGCGAATTTAATGAAAAGTAGACTTTTAATTATTTTTTTACTAATAATTACAATAAAGAACTATGCTTAGTTTTCGAAAAATCTATTAGATGTTTTCAGTATGTACGATCTCAAGTGGGAGAATTTAAGAAATGTGACAACTGATGGCGCAAAAAACATGGCAGGTCGCAATACTGGTTTAATAGGATTGATTAATAAAAAAAATTTAAAGAATTGAATATTAAACAGCATCCTATACAACTTCATTGTATTATCCATCAACATGCACTTTGTGTAAAAGTTGTAAATTTGGAAAATGCTATGAATATTGTAGTAACATCCATCAATTATATTCGCAAGAACGGGAGGAACCATCGAACATTTCAAAAATTCTTAAACGAAATAGATGCAGAAAATGAAGATATTGTGCACTTTTCTGAAGTAAGATGGCTCGAGATTTTTATGCAAAAGATATTGATATATTAATATTTGAAAATCCTTTTATATATGATATTTTAATAGTATCAGACAATTTACAACTAGAGTTAATTGATTTATAATCAAACAAAGTATATATAAAAATAATTTAATTTCTTTCTATTCAGACCTACCAGAAATTAAATTTCCTAATTTAAGAAATTTTGCAAAATCAATGATTTGCATTTTTTCGAGCACTTATTTATGCGAACAAACTTCAACAATGAATTGCATAAAATCGAAATATAGAACGAGACTGACCGATAAAAATTTGCAAAATATTTATATTACAAAAGAATTTATATATATATATTTTTTAATATTGCAAATTTCAACGTGTACTCACCTTTTCCAATTCTTCCCCACCCAACCATCAATGCTGTTCCGGAAGTGTATTTTCTATTTACACTTGGTAATGCGATAGGTTTTACTATTGAAGGAAGAATAGCAGTGGAATTTAGTATCAAAAGTGCAATATCATAAAAGAATAACTGTTTTCTAAAATCTGGATGTACAATTTTTTCAGAAAAACGCACTGTAGTTCCTACGTATTTATCTTTGTGTCCAACCGTTCCCAACAATTGTTCAGTTGTGTAACTGTAATTTATAAATATTGAAGACATAAAGTTATGGAAAATTAAGTTTAATATAGAAGAATAGTTTACCGAAAAACTTATTTTTATTTTAAAAANACTTCCTTTCCCAACGGAACCCGAAACTGAATCACCCGGACATCTTTTAAAAAAATCTACGATTGGTGAAACCCGGCCACGAGACCCGAAGGTATAAAAGACCAGGTGCCGAACGGAAGGGAGGTTGTTCGATTTCGTTTACCCAGATCCAGGACGCCACCCGACCGCCACGCCGACGAACCCTGGGACGCTCCCGAGATACGACCGCATACCTACCCGATCAGGAGCCTCGATCCGAGTAACCCTTCAAGCAAGACATAGACCGAAAGTTCATCCGAGGTATGACCCNGTGACAGTGTAAACTGTGTTTTTTTTCATGTCTGATATTGTAGCCATATTGCGTATTGTTTAACATGTTGGATAGTGGTTCAGGGCTAAGCAGAACCAGAGAGGATTCAAAGAATCGGAAAACCGCGAATTTAATGAAAAGTAGACTTTTAATTATTTTTTTACTAATAATTACAATAAAGAACTATGCTTAGTTTTCGAAAAATCTATTAGATGTTTTCAGTATGTACGATCTCAAGTGGGAGAATTTAAGAAATGTGACAACTGATGGCGCAAAAAACATGGCAGGTCGCAATACTGGTTTAATAGGATTGATTAATAAAAAAAATTTAAAGAATTGAATATTAAACAGCATCCTATACAACTTCATTGTATTATCCATCAACATGCACTTTGTGTAAAAGTTGTAAATTTGGAAAATGCTATGAATATTGTAGTAACATCCATCAATTATATTCGCAAGAACGGGAGGAACCATCGAACATTTCAAAAATTCTTAAACGAAATAGATGCAGAAAATGAAGATATTGTGCACTTTTCTGAAGTAAGATGGCTCGAGATTTTTATGCAAAAGATATTGATATATTAATATTTGAAAATCCTTTTATATATGATATTTTAATAGTATCAGACAATTTACAACTAGAGTTAATTGATTTATAATCAANTCTGAATAAATGTTTGTTTGTTTATTAAAAGGTCGTCTTTATTTCGGGTATCGTTAACGCTTTACCGTCGACCCCTCTCACCTCCTCCACTCGACCTGACAAAAGAATCCCGACTGTACGGGATAGAAAAAGCACTTTCTACGCCATCCACTGACCAGTGGGCAGTTGTCACCCAACTGTTGCCTATCAAAAAGAGGTACGACCTCGTCCTACCTCAGGCTACCCACACAAAGAACTAGTGCGAAAAGGGGGGTTAGGTTCCTAAAATTAAAAAAACATGTTGTTAAATCCTTATTTAAATCGGATTTATTATTCTTTCTTTCATAGGTAAAATACTTATTTATTATTTAAGTAAATATTTTACCAGTGGATTATTCATCCTATATGATGATCTCAGCACGAGCATTATCAACTGGTAACAGTTTTTGGGTGCGTTCGTTAATAGCGGTCGCTCTGTAACGGGAGTGCGCTGCTGTTTGTAGGCATTTAGGAACGACGGTGAAAGAAAGATGGCAGCGCCCGCACTATCGATAGTATCGTGATGGAAGAATCTATAATTCTAAAATGAGCTTTTAGAGGCAAAAAAAGGTCCCAATTGTTAAATTTAACCATTAAATGGATTATTTGTTCAAAGAGCATTCAAAGTAACCAAAAAAAAAAACAATTAGAATGCTCGCAGGGAGTTACGCGGAGGTATAAAAGAACGCACCCTTTATTACATTTCATGTTCTACGAAGGTTTTACTCAATTCCCGAACCGTGTTAGAGTGAACCCGTGCTGTAGTAGTGCCTTGTTATATGGGGGATACCTGTATTTAGCGGATCGGGCTTCTTTCGCGAAAAACCTTCAGAAAAGGTATAGTTGTGCCTTGCGAACTCCCCAAATTCGTCATTCTCTACAGAAGGTCATGATACGAAATGCTGATAATTTGCTGGTATTAAACGAATTTAAATATTGAGTAAGTTTTTAATGAAATTGGGAATGCTAATAACATGCACAAGTTTCACTAAGTCTGGCCTCTAGTTGTCTCTCTATTCCTTAATATTTAACTACTAAAATTTAATAGCATAACTGTCTTACAAATAGAAATAAACCTGCCAAGCACCAAAAGCTACACCTCAGATATAACGCAAAATATAAGATAATGCGTTGCGCTTATTCACACAAACACTCGAATACACACACTTTGCCAATAGTTACTGAGCAAAGGACTGAACTTTTGAATATAAAAACAGCAGAGAAGCACTAGATTTACTGTTACTTAAAATAATTTTATTTGGTAATATTAATAATAAACACATTTTACTAATACACGGTAATAACAATAATACAAACGTACTGAATTTTACATTATACTTTCCAATGACTTGAAACAGAATCATACCATTACCATATTCAACTTTTCCTAAAACTATTTTTATAATTCTATTACTAATCATATCAGATATTTTTATGTGTGTTTTTTAAACATTATTTTTAATTTTATTATTTATAAAAAAGATTCTAAGACATTGAAAAATATTCCAACTGAAAAAAGACAAATGAAAGAATTTATAATGTTTTTACATGCAATTTTAAGTAATTGTAAAGCTATTTAAATGATTTACAATTATGCAAATGTTAAGTCTCCTACGCAGTTCTGTTTTATAAAATCAATAAAGTAACTTGTGGAAACATAAATATTAACTCCACCCGGTTTCATCTGACTTGTACTTGAAACCCCAATTTCTATTCGTACTCCGTCATTATTTTCATATATAAGGGGACCACCAGAATCACCCTAAATATAAAGTTTTAAACCGTAAAATTACATATTACATATTACATTACATATTACATATAACATACGTATTTACTTACAGGCATTATTGAAGCACCGTTTTGACGTGTGAGAATTACATACTCTGTCATGTAGATTGATTGACCTTTGTAGACGGTGTCATTAACATTGACTATATTAACAGAAGCCATTTTCAGGAAACGTGATGAGTCTTTCATAGTATTATGCAAGCAAATTTACAATTAGTTTATAGTTACTATTATTATATTTGCATATGATTTAATATAATCCAATTTAATATTGATAATAACTTATAATAATAAATATTTTGAAAATTTTCATCCTGTAATAATACTAGTGATGTGCCGGATATCCGTATCCGTTACTTTTTAGCGGATCTTTAATTATAGTAAGTTACCAGTATAAGGTATTAATTTAACTATCTTTATAGTGAGATCAAACCTTTAATGCTAATTGAAATAATCATCACGGTTATATTATATTATAATAATTATCAAATTATCAGATAAAATAATCACATTTTTAGAAACTTCAAAAAAATTAAATGTCATAATCAAAATTAATTAATGGTAAATTGTACTTCAAAAAGAGTAACTTGGCAGCTTTATCCCCCAAAAGTCTATTACGATGAGGATCGTAAATAATTCCTGCTGCACTGAAAAACTGCTCACTTGGAACGCTTGTTGCAGGTGATGATAAATATGTGCGAGCCATGTGACTAAGACCTCCAAATTTTTTACTATTAATCTCCCAATACTTTAATGGATCTTGGTCTCTTGATAATCTTTTTTCTTTGGCATATTCTGTGAGCAAATTAGCATTAGTGTATGATATTTGGTTTTCAGATTCCTCATCTTCATCGTCACTATCTAACATATTAGCCATAGAGTCTTCTAAATTGTTGCAATATTCTTTTCTTACAGCATTTGATTTTTCTGTGCTAGTTGTAGTTGTTGTGATATTTACTTCTGTTTCTAAAGCTGTAAGTAGTTTCTGTTTTATATCTTTGATAAGAAAATCACTGAAAAATTTACCTTTGTAACGTGGATCTAAAAATGTTGCTATTTGGAACAATATATTTTTGTCGATTTCAGAAAAACGATAATCTAATTCATTCTTCAAAGAAGACAAAAAATCAAGAACGGCAGGTGTGCTGATGTTGAGAGTTTCCCCACTATTAGCAGAAATTTGAATCTCGTCATACAATTTATTTAATGCTCGTACTAGAGGAATAACGTCGGATATACATATGTTTTGTGCGCTCAATTTTTTTGTGGTATCCTCCAGAGGCTTCAGTACTCTCACTAATTCTTGAATTAAAATCCACTCTTCGGCATCAAACTGTTCTATTTTATTATTAGTAGAATAAAGCGACAACGAATCCTTAATGCAATCAAGTCTTTCCAACATATAATAGCTGGAATTCCAGCGTGTCGGCGAGTCTTGCAAAACTTTTAAAACTCTTTGATTGAGTCGAACTTGTATTTTTTCTAATTCTTGCTTTGCCATTGTAGAATGGTTGAAATGTCCTGCAATTTTTCTGCATTTTGTAAGTAACATGGATATTGCATCAACATTTTTAATAGCTTCTTTGACCACCAGATGCAGCTGATGTGCTGTACAGTCAATATTATTTATGTCAGATAAAGTGCAGGCACGCTTCATGTTGGATCCCCCATCTCTTACTATGCAGTGCACATTCTGTTTTGGGATTCCCCACTCTTCGAGCATACATTGAAATATTGCCGAAATGTAATCTCCCGTGTGGCGTTCGTCAAGAATCTCCGCTTTCAAAACGATATTTTTTCTTATAAAATCTTTTGTAATACCATGACATGTTAAGGATAATAATGAAACTCCTGACGAAGAATCTGACCAGATATCTGATGTAAAGGAAACTTTCTCAAAATCCTTCAACATGATCTTTATTTTCGATGACACTTTATCGTAAAGTTCGCTGCAAACAAGTTCCGTAAAATATTTCCTGCCTTTTAGAACATAATTTGGAACAACATGATTCAACAATCGTCGGAACCCCAATCCTTCTATGTGTTGAAAAGGTAAATCAGATAAAGCTATCATTTCTGCAATTAAATAGTCAATTTTTATTGATTTGGGGTTTGTATTATCCCACATTTTGAGTTTTTCTATGTATTCGTTAAAAAATGTTTGTCTAAATTCTCTTTTTACCGTTTGTAAAGATGTTCCCTGTTGAACGTTTTCGTCGGCACTCTTCTTAGCGGAGTCTTCTTTTAAGAATAAAGCATATTCTTGTGGATGTTTCCTCTGGAGGTGATTTTTTAACGATGTTGTACCTTTACCCTTACGGGAATACTTTCCTTCACAAATTTTACATTTAGCACATTTGTCATTTACTATCGTAAAATATTACCATATTATACTATAACATAAACTTTTTGTCGACATCGTTTTTATTTTAATTTAATTCAACACTCTCCAAAAACACAAACGTAATCTATGCTATCCCCTGTTACACTAGCCACAAACCAGTGTTTCTCAACGTAGGGTTCACGCCCCACAGGGGCAATTGGATTGCTAAGGAGGACAATTCGAAAATGGACTTGTCCAGAGTTTAAGTTAACCGTATAGCCGCTGTAGAGGAGACATAAGGATTTTAGAAAGGCTTAGGTGGGGCATAGCACAAAAAAGGTTGGGAAACACTGCACTAAACTATTGTGGCGGTACGCTATATTTTTGTAAATATTAATTTTAGTTTAGTTTCGTTTCTTCTTTCTACCCCTTGTTCTATTGTTCTATTTTCTTCTAGAACTTTCTTATCTATTCCCTGTCCCTTGGGTGGGATGAGCAGTTCCTAGAAATTTGAGCAGCAAAGGTGTAAACAGGAACCGGAGAAAAAAGAGAAGTGACGTAGCAGGTCATTCGTAAACCGGACGGCAGAGTGTACGGACGAGGTGAGAATACTGGGAGTCGTATTTTCAATGACCGAATAGTTTAGAAAAAAGATCCTGTTTTAAGGTCGTATTGAGGACTGTGGAAGGAAAAATCCTAATTAATGAAGAAGAGAACTGGCCAGTTATAGGAGAAGGACGTGTGTTATCCCACCCAACAGTACTCATAAAGAAACAAGCCGAAAAAAGAGACAACCCCAGATATCCCTATTTCTATCTTATATACCATTTTTTTCTGTCTTCTTAATTCTATCCCTTTTTTTGTTATTAGTGTTAAGTTAGTGTTTAAGGTTAGTTTTAAGGTTCCGGGTTATATTGTCGCGATCGGCATCTGTATTGTACACGTGCTTTGGATACAGCGAACTATTATTTTCGTTGTAATTTCGCCAGTGGCGTAGCGTGGGTGTCAACCGCCCGGGGCGGAGGAAATTTTCGTCCCCCCTTATTTAGGTATCTCAATTTAAAAGACCAAAATTCAGTTTCGTCACAGAATAAGTAATGAAAAATTCCGTGCTAGTGTTGCCACCTTATTAAAATCGCTGACCCGGACGGCAGGTGAAGTTTGTTCGAATAGAAGTTCCTGATGCATGCGTATGCCATTTTGCAATGCGAAGAATAATGTGCAGTGCATGCTGGTTCTAAATCAGTTACAGTTAGCGACTACGGAGACATGGATAGAAGTAACGCAAGTGACCTAGCTCTATTGGATATTGGAGGTGTATATATATACGAATAAATCGTACAAGCAAAAACAAAAAAAAAAGGTCAACAGGTCGCGCACGATATCCCCGGACGGCTAGTCGATTCCAGGTCTATCCAGATGGATTTAACACTATTCCGTGCTCATTTCAATCGGTCCAAGTCGTAGGTGGACGAAAATATGAAATAAAATGGTTCAAATTCTTACAAGATATTATTATTATTTATTGTGAAATTTTGCCGCCCCCACTACGCTACGCTACTGAATTTCGCATGCTACTGTTTGTACCGTGAAGTTGGAATTCCCCGAAATAGAATCTGTATAAAGACGCGAAATAGCTTAATTGGAAAATTATATCAAATTTTGTTACTTTATCCTGTCTGCCTTTGTGGTGAATTCTAATTTAGCACACTTTCACACTATAAACAAAAACACGCCGCGTTATTAACGCAAAGCGTCAACTATCGGTCCAAGGTCACACGCACCGGCGCCGACTGAGTACGAAAGTTGAGATCTGTTTCCGTATCCGCGGATATACATTTTTAACGATCCGGCACATCACTAAATAATACTCGTAGCATATAAGGAATTCCATTTTAAATCCAACTTTTTACATATCAAGAAAATTGTTTTTCTCTAGCTTTTGTAATGAAAATAATATCAAATATTAATTGTTCATTTTATGGTAATACAAAGATGTAGGTGAAATATACTTATCACATGTCATCAGATTGTTAATTATCAAATTCTCTGTTTTATCTTGTAAAATGTATGTAAATTATGCATTATTATTATTATTATTATTCAATTTAAAATTATAAATGATTTTTTCTGTTCTTAATTGAAAATATAAAATAATAAATTTATATAAATTATATTAATTTTAATGTATAGATGAAATAGTAAAGACAATTGGCAACTATGCCACTAAGCGGAACCACATTTGTTTATATTCAACGCTGTGATATTTCCTAAATACTTTTTAATGCTTGGTCCAACTACGAAAATGTCTTCTAAATGTATCAGCAAATAATATTTCACGAAGCCTTTCACGTGTTATTAACCAAAAATGCTTTTAACGCTTACATTGCTTATGATTGACCTTTTTAATCATTAATTTCAATATGCTTTACATATAAAATACAAAATAATTATAAAATATTGGAAGAATTGAGTAAACTTCATGTGAATTGAAAAGAAATAAAGATTTTAAAAAAGCAAATTCATTGACACGTATTAAATCGTGTAAAAACAGTATTTAGGTATTTACATTATTGTAGCAAATGCATATTAATAAAAAGCCATGTAAATTGTATTCCATTGTTTTTTCTTGCTTTTCTGTTTGATGGGACCATCGCTCCGAGTGCACTTGCTTTCCCTTATAACAGGGGTCGGCAACAAGCAGTCCGTTTCAAGTTTTTCTGCGGCCCACCAAGGAATATAATTTTTGTATGGTAAAGGAAAATTAGAAAGGCTTTTTTATTTTTGTTATATTATAAAATTTATTGATTGTATTATTAATATTATTTTTTATAAATAAAAAGTAACAAAAAGTAGTAAAAGTTTTTATTGATAATATTTTTTAAATTTCCAAGAAACGGTAAGCAAGGTCAATCATGTACTGTACGTACTGAGGTACACTCGTGCTGCCTCGCCTTTCAGAACAGCTGGTACCAGCTTTCCCGGGACGTTCTCATGTACGATTCAGGAGAATATCGGTACGAAGCCATAGGAAAGCTAACTTACCTCATCTGTTCAAATATAACACAAAATTTTCAATTTTCATGCTAGTAAAATACTGGGGGACCGAAGAAAAAGGTATGGGAAAAAATTTTACTGAATAAATCAGGAAATTATTATCAGTGTAACACAGGCCTGGTGTAATATATTAACGTTCACAAGCGAGTGACGTTTCTCTGTAACAGGTAGCTGGTTTATGCGACTTCTACATTATTTTATATAGGTAAATTTCTAATTAGAAATACGTAAGTTATTTTCATTTTATTAATAGAATAATTTATATTTTATCGTAGTAAAAAAATAAAATGCCAAAAAGAAAAAAAATTAATGAGGAAAACCGCGAATTTAATGAAAAGTAGACTTTTAATTATTTTTTTACTAATAATTACAATAAAGAACTATGCTTAGTTTTCGAAAAATCTATTAGATGTTTTCAGTATGTACGATCTCAAGTGGGAGAATTTAAGAAATGTGACAACTGATGGCGCAAAAAACATGGCAGGTCGCAATACTGGTTTAATAGGATTGATTAATAAAAAAAATTTAAAGAATTGAATATTAAACAGCATCCTATACAACTTCATTGTATTATCCATCAACATGCACTTTGTGTAAAAGTTGTAAATTTGGAAAATGCTATGAATATTGTAGTAACATCCATCAATTATATTCGCAAGAACGGGAGGAACCATCGAACATTTCAAAAATTCTTAAACGAAATAGATGCAGAAAATGAAGATATTGTGCACTTTTCTGAAGTAAGATGGCTCGAGATTTTTATGCAAAAGATATTGATATATTAATATTTGAAAATCCTTTTATATATGATATTTTAATAGTATCAGACAATTTACAACTAGAGTTAATTGATTTATAATCAAACAAAGTATATATAAAAATAATTTAATTTCTTTCTATTCAGACCTACCAGAAATTAAATTTCCTAATTTAAGAAATTTTGCAAAATCAATGATTTGCATTTTTTCGAGCACTTATTTATGCGAACAAACTTCAACAATGAATTGCATAAAATCGAAATATAGAACGAGACTGACCGATAAAAATTTGCAAAATATTTATATTACAAAAGAATTTATATATATATATTTTTTAATATTGCAAATTTCAACGTGTACTCACCTTTTCCAATTCTTCCCCACCCAACCATCAATGCTGTTCTGGAAGTGTATTTTCTATTTACACTTGGTAATGCGATAGGTTTTACTATTGAAGGAAGAATAGCAGTGGAATTTAGTATCAAAAGTGCAATATCATAAAAGAATAACTGTTTTCTAAAATCTGGATGTACAATTTTTTCAGAAAAACGCACTGTAGTTCCTACGTATTTATCTTTGTGTCCAACCGTTCCCAACAATTGTTCAGTTGTGTAACTGTAATTTATAAATATTGAAGACATAAAGTTATGGAAAATTAAGTTTAATATAGAAGAATAGTTTACCGAAAAACTTATTTTTATTTTAAAAAAACTGTAATATATTGCTTTAAAATTTTAATAGCACGCTTCAATTCATCGTTAGAAATTAGAAAAAAATGCATACTCTTTTACTATGTGAGCAACACCCAATGCAGTTCTCGTTGTTATCAATGTAAATGATCCAACAAAATAGTCAAATACATCTTTTGGATCTTCTTTAACGAACATGGCAACCTAAGAAGAAAGCATTATTCACTTTACATCATATACACTTCGCTGTACAAAATAAATTACTTAATATTTATTCACCATATATGGATAATCCTCAATTTCAACTTCTTTTCCACCAATCATTCTTCGTACAATTCCTACAAATTCCTCAAAATATTCAGAATTAATTAACACTTTCAATCATAAACTATATTTTACAACTCACCGGGATTATTTGTATTCTCCTGAGTATTTGCATTCCAACAAAATATTGTAACAAACACAAGAAACTCTCTTAAAATTGGCAATAATTATATGTAAATTAAGTAATATCAATAACAATTATTGATTTAATTAAAAATTTATATATAAAAACATATTGTATCAATGCTTACTTTAGGTAAATATCCATGTTTCGCTTGATATCAATTGCTAAGAAAATAATTACAATTAAATTCCCCTAAATTTTAACATCAATTTTATATGTATTTTGTTTTGAAATCGTTATTACAACGATTTTTAGTATTTAATTTATGATATTTCATAGTTGAATTTGCTTTTCATCGAATGAACTTTCGATTTTTAACGAGCAATTACTTATTGTGACATCGTCACAACTGCTTTTTAAACATATTTTTAATAATTTAATTTAAAATATATGTTTTCCACCTCAAATTAGCAGTAGCTTGCCCCTGTATACTTCATACTTCTCCGTTACAAATGGAGTCGTGTCGGTCATCTATCTAACTCCGTTCTCGAGGTTAAGGGAAAACGGACAGACAGTCAGACGAAATTGATAATTTATAGGTCTACAATTTTTTAAATTGCAGCCTAATTATTATAAAATTAAAATGGATGTTTAATATTATTATTATGTTAGGTTTGGTGAGTTATACTCGGTTGATACCGGTGGCTATGTACTATGCCGGACCAGAGTCAAGGCATAGTAACCAAAACAAGACGGAAATTAAATAAGTGTGTCAGTGTGTGTGTCTGTATTCAGGAATTTTCTAACAATATGATATGTATTCAATATAGTGGCTTTCTGGAGTGTGATGTATGTGTTTTTATTCAATTGTAATGTCCCTAGGCTTTTGTGTAGTGTGTGTGGTATGACACCTGTGGAGGAGAGAACGACAAATACAATAAGTACCTTATCCATTCTTTGCAGACGTCTTATTACCTGGGCGAGTTCTGTGTACTTGCTAATTTTTTCATTGCATGTGTTTTGAGCATTATGAGTGTTTGGAATAAATATGTCTATAATGTATGTAACTTTATTGTGTTTGTCAATGAGTGTGATGTATGATTGGTATGTTGTGGTAAATTATTTTATCTGTGATTATATATGTGTTGTAGTACATTTTGTGCCCGTTGTTTTACAACACTGACTTAAGATATATTTGTAGTATGGTTCGTGGATGTCTAATAATTTGTGTTTGTTTGCAAGCTCTTGGTGTATTATATTTGCTACTTGATTATGTCTATGTAAATAATTTGTCTGTGCCAAGAGCTTGCACCAAAGGTGATGTGTTGTAGAGTTTCTGGCATGATGTGATATTTTCTGTATGTCTTGTTTTGTATTTTTGTGAGTGTTGTATATTTAAGTGTGTACTCTGTAGTTAGTAGTATTTATGACCTGATCCTGTATGGCAATCATGAATCCTTCCGTCTCCCCAAAAAGGCATCCCCGAGCTAACCAGCTGTTTGAAGCAGTTTTTTCAACAAAATCCTTGGCCAGGTCGTAGGGATGCCTCCATTTAGTGTCTTTTGAACCCACATTGCTTGATGATGTGTATGCTTTTTATATGTTGTGTCATGTCCATATGTTTTGAGTGTAAATTTAATGGTGTGTTATTTGAGTTTGCTACAGTTACTGCTTTGTCTAACTGTGATGTTTCTTTTTTCTGTAGAAAAACTCTGCAGTGTCTGTATTTGTTTGTAGTGAAGATTAACTATATCAATTAGGTTACGTGGAAGGGTTAATCTTTCTATGGCGAATTAGGATGATGTTTATGATTAGTAAGTGTTGTTCTTGTTTTTCTTTGGAGTTGCTCAAGATCTGTGTGATTCCTATGTATAACTGAAAAAAATAATTGAGTACTGGGATGACATATATGTTTATTGCTTTAACTGTGTGTTTTGCATTTAACTGTGTCCTGATAATAGCATTTAACCTGTTGGCCTGTTGGAATCCTAAATAGCTGTATAAGTTCTCCCTCTTTCGTGGATTAAATAATATCTTCATTTTCATGTGCAAAATCTTCTTTCTTCAGGACTCCTTTTTCTATGTGAAGTGTTTTGCATTTGTCTAGGCCAAACTCCATTTATATGTCTTTGGGGTATGAATGTGTGATTTATAGGAGTTGATAAAGTTATTTTTGTATCGATGCATAACGTTTTATGTTGTCCACGTACATGAGATGTGACAGTGTAAACTGTGTTTTTTTTCATGTCTGATATTGTAGCCATATTGCGTATTGTTTAACATGTTGGATAGTGGTTCAGGGCTAAGCAGAACCAGAGAGGATTCAAAGAATCTTCTTGACAAAATCCTTGCCTGATGAATATTTGGTTTGTTTGTATGGAAGTGTTGTGAATCCTGATATCTAGTGTTTTTCTCCAGTGCTGCATAGTGTTGTGGAAGAATACAGTGAATGATGGGTGTATTTTGTACATGTTAGAATATGTTGCAGCCAACTGTGTGGAACACTGTCGAATGCTTTTCTGCAGTTTAAATATGCTATATGCATGTTTATGTATAGTTTGTGTGCTTGTCGTAGAATGACTGAATTTATGAGTAATTGTTCTTTGCATCCCCTGTGATTTCTACGGCAACCTATTTGTTATTCCGTGAAAAAGTTGTGTTCTTCAACATATTTGTATATTTTGTTCGCGATACAGGATATCAATAAATTGTAGTGTTGAAAAGCATGTATTTGGTCTGTATTGTATGGGGTCTATGGCATTGTTGTTTTTAGGTTTTATGTAGGTGATTCCCTGGGTAAGAAATTTTGGCATGTCTTATAGATTGATGATGATGTGTGTTAGGTGTTTAGCTAGTTCTTGGTGCAGTGAGGTAAACTTATTTTACCTGAATTTGTAAATGTTGTTTACACCAGGTGTCTTCCAGTTGTGTGTTAATCTAACTCATCTAACGTGGCAAATCTAACTCATTTTAAAAATTCTTTAAATGGTGTGCAGTAAAAATAAATTTTTAAACGTGTTAGACTAGTCACTCGGTGTGATAAACCCTTACGTAAGATAACCTTTGTAGTTATATAAATTAGATACTATAACATAACAAATATTAAAACAAAAATCATTAAAAAATTTGTTTATTTCAACCTGTCCATGTCGCGATGCTCAAATGTACAAAATGGCAAATTTCGTTGGTGAAATATACATCAATTAAAAATTTGAAATTTAAAATAAAATAAGATATCATATTTTTTCCTATCGTGTGTTAACTATAAGAAACTGTACCATTTGATATTCGACAGTGAATAATAATCTGCCAATCAATGAAATTTCTCGAAAAGAAACCAAATATTTAAACACGGCACCCTCGAAAACCACTTTAAACATATTTTGTGCTCTCCTGTAACCTTATAATATATAATTTTCCAATCCGAATACCACCATACTGCTGGTCCGATTGGAAGAATGTATTGAAAAGAGATCTGTGTTAAACAGATTAGCTACTTCGATCATAGTCCCGCACATAATAGAACTTGCTAACCTTAACATCCGAAAGACTTTATAAGAGACTTGTTTAAATAAAAATGCGAGAATAATTGTTTTTATGTTATAATATAGTGTTTAAATTTTGGCAACAGATTGTCTAAACTGTATGGGAAGTGTGTTTTCGTAAATATCGCGTTCATAGAAAACTTATTGAGCTGCAATTTCAAAAAAATGTTGACCAATAAATTCTGACTGTCGTGCGCCTCTGTGTCTGTCGGTCCTTCCTTAATTTTGAGAAAGTAATTATATATATGAAAGTTGGGACCAGATGTGGAAAGCATAAGGCATGAGGGCAGATTAACTATAAATGAACTTGTGATTTTAAATGGACGTCTCGTTACTTGAATTAAAATTTTCCCTAAACGGAGTTATGTAGATAATCCGCACGACTGTATTGCTAACAGAAAAAGTAGGACGTACAGGGGCAAGACACCAATATAAGAATTGAAAATACAGTATTGTGACGATGTCACAATAAATAATCGCTTGTTAAAATTAGTTCGATTTATTTGATTACGACAACGCGGCACACGTGAGCGATCTGACGATAGGGACGCATTTCAGGAAGAAATTTATAGAAAGCTGGACTTTATTTAACGTGAAGAAATTCCGGAAAACTCCAAGTGACCAGCCCGTTAGCCATGCCCGAAACCACGACTAACCACCATTGTTCGGTGATTTTATCCACTCGGCTACTAAATGGCAATTATTAGAATTAAGAAAGTACTGTTCAGATATGAAAACACCCGAGTTGTTCTATGTGGAAAATTAAATACTTATTCAGTTTTTATAGGATAACACTATCCATTCCACTTAGGAAAATGCTACATGTTATCTGCTGAAGTACAGTAGAGCCTCGATTATCCGACCCAATTGGGGACTGGGGTTGGTCGGATAATTGAAAAGTCGGATAACCGAAAAGTATGAAAAAATCCATTACAGTAGAGCCTCGATTATCCGACCCAATTGGGGACTGGGGTTGGTCGGATAATTGAAAAGTCGGATAACCGAAAAGTATGAAAAAATTCATTATTAGTGTAGTATATTATTATATCCCATGTAATTAGTATATTAGTATATCGCTATTAACCTACTTCGCGNTATTTAAACATTAATTATAGTAAGTTACCAGTATAAGGTATTAATTTAACTATCTTTATAGTGAGATCAAACCTTTAATGCTAATTGAAATAATCATCACGGTTATATTATATTATAATAATTATCAAATTATCAGATAAAATAATCACATTTTTAGAAACTTCAAAAAAATTAAATGTCATAATCAAAATTAATTAATGGTAAATTGTACTTCAAAAAGAGTAACTTGGCAGCTTTATCCCCCAAAAGTCTATTACGACGAGAATAATAAATAATTCCTGCTGCACTGAAAAACTGCTCACTTGGAACGTTTGTTGCAGGTGACGATAAATATGTGCGAGCCATGTGACTATGACCTCCAAATTTTTTACTATTAATCTCCCAATACTTTAATGGATCTTGGTCTCTTGATAATTTTTTTTTTTTTGGCATATTCTGTGAGCAAATTAGCATTAGTGTATGATATTTGGTTTTCAGATTTCTCATCTTCATCGTCACTATCTAACATATTAGCCATAGAATCTTCTAAATTGTTTCAATATTCTTTTCTTACAGCATTTGGTTTTTCTGTGATAGTTGTAGTTGTTGTGATATTTACTTCTGCTTCTAAAGCTGTAAGTAATTTCTGTTTTATGTCTTTGATAAGAAAATCACTGAAAAATTTACCTTTGTAACGTGGATCTAAAAATGTTGCTATTTGGAACAATATATTTTTGTCGATTTCAGAAAAACGATAATCTAATTCATTCTTCAAAGAAGACAAAAAATCAAGAACGGCAGGTGTGCTGATGTTGAGAGTTTCCCCACTATTAGCAGAAATTTGAATCTCGTCATACAATTTATTTAATGCTCGTACTAGAGGAATAACGTCGGATATACATATATTTTGTGCGCTCAATTTTTTTGTGGTATCCTCCAGAGGCTTCAGTACTCTCACTAATTCTTGAATTAAAATCCATTCTTCGGCATCAAACTGTTCTATTTTATTATTAGTAGAATAAAGCGACAACGAATCCTTAATGCAATCAAGTCTTTCCAACATATAATAGCTGGAATTCCAGCGTGTCGGCGAGTCTTGCAAAACTTTTAAAACTCTTTGATTGAGTCGAACTTGTATTTTTTCTAATTCCTGCTTCGCCATTGTAGAATGGTTGAAATGTCCTGCAATTTTTCTGCATTGTAAATAACGTGGATATTGCATCAACATTTTTAATAGCTTCTTTGACCACCAGATGCAGCTGATGTGCTGTACAGTCAATATTATTTATGTCAGATAAAGTGCAGGCACGCTTTATGTTGGATCCCCCATCTCTTACTATGCAGTGCACATTCTGTTTTGGGATTCCCCACTCTTCGAGCATACATTGAAATATTGCCGAAATGTAATCTCCCGTGTGGCGTTCGTCAAGAATCTCCGCTTTCAAAACGATATTTTTTCTTATAAAATCTTTTCTAATACCATGACATGTTAAGGATAATAATGAAACTCCCGACGAAGAATCTGACCAGATATCTGATGTAAAGGAAACTTCCTCAAAATCCTTCAACATGATCTTTATTTTCGATGACACTTTATCGTAAAGTTCGCTGCAAACAAGTTCCGTAAAATATTTCCTGTCTTTTAGAACATAATTTGGAACAGCATGATTCAACAATCGTCAGAACCCCAATCCTTCAATGTGTTGAAAAGGTAAATCAGATAAAGCTATCATTTCTGCAATTAAATAGTCAATTTTTATTGATTTGGGGTTTGTATTATCCCACATTTTGAGTTTTTCTATGTATTCGTTAAAAAAAATGTTTGTCTAAATTATCGTTTTACCGTTTGTAAAGATGTTCCCTGTTGAACGTTTTCATCGGCACTCTTCTTAGAGGAGTCTTTTAAGAATAAAGCATATTTTTGTGGATGTTTCCTCTGGAGGTGATTTTTTAACGATGTTGTACCTTTACCCTTACGGGAATACTTTCCTTCACAAATTTTACATTTAGCACATTTGTCATTTACTATCGTAAAATATTACCATATTATACTATAACATAAACTTTTTGTCGACATCGTTTTTATTTTAATTTAATTCAACACTCTCCAAAAACACAAACGTAACCTACGCTATCCCGTGTCACACTAGCCACAAACCAGTGTTTCTCAACGTAGGGTTCACGCCCCACAGGGGCAATTGGATTGCTAAGGAGGACAATTCGAAAATGGACTTGTCCAGAGTTTAAGTTAACCGTATAGCCGCTGTAGAGGAGACATAAGGATTTTAGAAAGGCTTAGGTGGGGCATAGCACAAAAAAGGTTGGGAAACACTGCACTAAACTATTGTGGCGGTACGCTATATTTTTGTAAATATTAATTTTAGTTTAGTTTCGTTTCTTCTTTCTACCCCTTGTTCTATTGTTCTATTTTCTTCTAGAACTTTCTTATCTATTCCCTGTCCCTTGGGTGGGATGAGCAGTTCCTAGAAATTTGAGCAGCAAAGGTGTAAACAGGAACCGGAGAAAAAAGAGAAGTGACGTAGCAGGTCATTCGTAAACCGGACGGCAGAGTGTACGGACGAGGTGAGAATACTGGGAGTCGTATTTTCAATGACCGAATAGTTTAGAAAAAAGATCCTGTTTTAAGGTCGTATTGAGGACTGTGGAAGGAAAAATCCTAATTAATGAAGAAGAGAACTGGCCAGTTATAGGAGAAGGACGTGTGTTATCCCACCCAACAGTACTCATAAAGAAACAAGCCGAAAAAAGAGACAACCCCAGATATCCCTATTTCTATCTTATATACCATTTTTTTCTGTCTTCTTAATTCTATCCCTTTTTTTGTTATTAGTGTTAAGTTAGTGTTTAAGGTTAGTTTTAAGGTTCCGGGTTATATTGTCGCGATCGGCATCTGTATTGTACACGTGCTTTGGATACAGCGAACTATTATTTTCGTTGTAATTTCGCCAGTGGCGTAGCGTGGGTGTCAACCGCCCGGGGCGGAGGAAATTTTCGTCCCCCCTTATTTAGGTATCTCAATTTAAAAGACCAAAATTCAGTTTCGTCACAGAATAAGTAATGAAAAATTCCGTGCTAGTGTTGCCACCTTATTAAAATCGCTGACCCGGACGGCAGGTGAAGTTTGTTCGAATAGAAGTTCCTGATGCATGCGTATGCCATTTTGCAATGCGAAGAATAATGTGCAGTGCATGCTGGTTCTAAATCAGTTACAGTTAGCGACTACGGAGACATGGATAGAAGTAACGCAAGTGACCTAGCTCTATTGGATATTGGAGGTGTATATATATACGAATAAATCGTACAAGCAAAAACAAAAAAAAAAGGTCAACAGGTCGCGCACGATATCCCCGGACGGCTAGTCGATTCCAGGTCTATCCAGATGGATTTAACACTATTCCGTGCTCATTTCAATCGGTCCAAGTCGTAGGTGGACGAAAATATGAAATAAAATGGTTCAAATTCTTACAAGATATTATTATTATTTATTGTGAAATTTTGCCGCCCCCACTACGCTACGCTACTGAATTTCGCATGCTACTGTTTGTACCGTGAAGTTGGAATTCCCCGAAATAGAATCTGTATAAAGACGCGAAATAGCTTAATTGGAAAATTATATCAAATTTTGTTACTTTATCCTGTCTGCCTTTGTGGTGAATTCTAATTTAGCACACTTTCACACTATAAACAAAAACACGCCGCGTTATTAACGCAAAGCGTCAACTATCGGTCCAAGGTCACACGCACCGGCGCCGACTGAGTACGAAAGTTGAGATCTGTTTCCGTATCCGCGGATATACATTTTTAACGATCCGGCACATCACTAAATAATACTCGTAGCATATAAGGAATTCCATTTTAAATCCAACTTTTTACATATCAAGAAAATTGTTTTTCTCTAGCTTTTGTAATGAAAATAATATCAAATATTAATTGTTCATTTTATGGTAATACAAAGATGTAGGTGAAATATACTTATCACATGTCATCAGATTGTTAATTATCAAATTCTCTGTTTTATCTTGTAAAATGTATGTAAATTATGCATTATTATTATTATTATTCTTCAATTTAAAATTATAAATGATTTTTTCTGTTCTTAATTGAAAATATAAAATAATAAATTTATATAAATTATATTAATTTTAATGTATAGATGAAATAGTAAAGACAATTGGCAACTATGACACTAAGCGGAACCACATTTGTTTATATTCAACGCTCTGATATTTCCTAAATACTTTTTAATGCTTGGTCCAACTACGAAAATGTCTTCTAAATGTATCAGCAAATAATATTTCACGAAGCCTTTCACGTGTTATTAACCAAAAATGCTTTTAACGCTTACATTGCTTATGATTGACCTTTTTAATCATTAATTTCAATATGTTTTACATATAAAATACAAAATAATTATAAAATATTGGAAGAATTGAGTAAACTTCATGTGAATTGAAAAGAAATAAAGATTTTAAAAAAGCAAATTCATTGACACGTATTAAATCGTGTAAAAACAGTATTTAGGTATTTACATTATTGTAGCAAATGCATATTAATAAAAAGCCATGTAAATTGTATTCCATTGTTTTTTCTTGCTTTTCTGTTTGATGGGACCATCGCTCCGAGTGCACTTGCTTTCCCTTATAACAGGGGTCGGCAACAAGCAGTCCGTTTCAAGTTTTTCTGCGGCCCACCAAGGAATATAATTTTTGTATGGTAAAGGAAAATTAGAAAGGCTTTTTTATTTTTGTTATATTATAAAATTTATTGATTGTATTATTAATATTATTTTTTATAAATAAAAAGTAACAAAAAGTAGTAAAAGTTTTTATTGATAATATTTTTTAAATTTCCAAGAAACGGTAAGCAAGGTCAATCATGTACTGTACGTACTGAGGTACACTCGTGCTGCCTCGCCTTTCAGAACAGCTGGTACCAGCTTTCCCGGGACGTTCTCATGTACGATTCAGGAGAATATCGGTACGAAGCCATAGGAAAGCTAACTTACCTCATCTGTTCAAATATAACACAAAATTTTCAATTTTCATGCTAGTAAAATACTGGGGGACCGAAGAAAAAGGTATGGGAAAAAATTTTACTGAATAAATCAGGAAATTATTATCAGTGTAACACAGGCCTGGTGTAATATATTAACGTTCACAAGCGAGTGACGTTTCTCTGTAACAGGTAGCTGGTTTATGCGACTTCTACATTATTTTATATAGGTAAATTTCTAATTAGAAATACGTAAGTTATTTTCATTTTATTAATAGAATAATTTATATTTTATCGTAGTAAAAAAATAAAATGCCAAAAAGAAAAAAAATTAATGAGGAAAACCGCGAATTTAATGAAAAGTAGACTTTTAATTATTTTTTTACTAATAATTACAATAAAGAACTATGCTTAGTTTTCGAAAAATCTATTAGATGTTTTCAGTATGTACGATCTCAAGTGGGAGAATTTAAGAAATGTGACAACTGATGGCGCAAAAAACATGGCAGGTCGCAATACTGGTTTAATAGGATTGATTAATAAAAAAAATTTAAAGAATTGAATATTAAACAGCATCCTATACAACTTCATTGTATTATCCATCAACATGCACTTTGTGTAAAAGTTGTAAATTTGGAAAATGCTATGAATATTGTAGTAACATCCATCAATTATATTCGCAAGAACGGGAGGAACCATCGAACATTTCAAAAATTCTTAAACGAAATAGATGCAGAAAATGAAGATATTGTGCACTTTTCTGAAGTAAGATGGCTCGAGATTTTTATGCAAAAGATATTGATATATTAATATTTGAAAATCCTTTTATATATGATATTTTAATAGTATCAGACAATTTACAACTAGAGTTAATTGATTTATAATCAAACAAAGTATATATAAAAATAATTTAATTTCTTTCTATTCAGACCTACCAGAAATTAAATTTCCTAATTTAAGAAATTTTGCAAAATCAATGATTTGCATTTTTTCGAGCACTTATTTATGCGAACAAACTTCAACAATGAATTGCATAAAATCGAAATATAGAACGAGACTGACCGATAAAAATTTGCAAAATATTTATATTACAAAAGAATTTATATATATATATTTTTTAATATTGCAAATTTCAACGTGTACTCACCTTTTCCAATTCTTCCCCACCCAACCATCAATGCTGTTCCGGAAGTGTATTTTCTATTTACACTTGGTAATGCGATAGGTTTTACTATTGAAGGAAGAATAGCAGTGGAATTTAGTATCAAAAGTGCAATATCATAAAAGAATAACTGTTTTCTAAAATCTGGATGTACAATTTTTTCAGAAAAACGCACTGTAGTTCCTACGTATTTATCTTTGTGTCCAACCGTTCCCAACAATTGTTCAGTTGTGTAACTGTAATTTATAAATATTGAAGACATAAAGTTATGGAAAATTAAGTTTAATATAGAAGAATAGTTTACCGAAAAACTTATTTTTATTTTAAAAAAACTGTAATATATTGCTTTAAAATTTTAATAGCACGCTTCAATTCATCGTTAGAAATTAGAAAAAAATGCATACTCTTTTACTATGTGAGCAACACCCAATGCAGTTCTCGTTGTTATCAATGTAAATGATCCAACAAAATAGTCAAATACATCTTTTGGATCTTCTTTAACGAACATGGCAACCTAAGAAGAAAGCATTATTCACTTTACATCATATACACTTCGCTGTACAAAATAAATTACTTAATATTTATTCACCATATATGGATAATCCTCAATTTCAACTTCTTTTCCACCAATCATTCTTCGTACAATTCCTACAAATTCCTCAAAATATTCAGAATTAATTAACACTTTCAATCATAAACTATATTTTACAACTCACCGGGATTATTTGTATTCTCCTGAGTATTTGCATTCCAACAAAATATTGTAACAAACACAAGAAACTCTCTTAAAATTGGCAATAATTATATGTAAATTAAGTAATATCAATAACAATTATTGATTTAATTAAAAATTTATATATAAAAACATATTGTATCAATGCTTACTTTAGGTAAATATCCATGTTTCGCTTGATATCAATTGCTAAGAAAATAATTACAATTAAATTCCCCTAAATTTTAACATCAATTTTATATGTATTTTGTTTTGAAATCGTTATTACAACGATTTTTAGTATTTAATTTATGATATTTCATAGTTGAATTTGCTTTTCATCGAATGAACTTTCGATTTTTAACGAGCAATTACTTATTGTGACATCGTCACAACTGCTTTTTAAACATATTTTTAATAATTTAATTTAAAATATATGTTTTCCACCTCAAATTAGCAGTAGCTTGCCCCTGTATACTTCATACTTCTCCGTTACAAATGGAGTCGTGTCGGTCATCTATCTAACTCCGTTCTCGAGGTTAAGGGAAAACGGACAGACAGTCAGACGAAATTGATAATTTATAGGTCTACAATTTTTTAAATTGCAGCCTAATTATTATAAAATTAAAATGGATGTTTAATATTATTATTATGTTAGGTTTGGTGAGTTATACTCGGTTGATACCGGTGGCTATGTACTATGCCGGACCAGAGTCAAGGCATAGTAACCAAAACAAGACGGAAATTAAATAAGTGTGTCAGTGTGTGTGTCTGTATTCAGGAATTTTCTAACAATATGATATGTATTCAATATAGTGGCTTTCTGGAGTGTGATGTATGTGTTTTTATTCAATTGTAATGTCCCTAGGCTTTTGTGTAGTGTGTGTGGTATGACACCTGTGGAGGAGAGAACGACAAATACAATAAGTACCTTATCCATTCTTTGCAGACGTCTTATTACCTGGGCGAGTTCTGTGTACTTGCTAATTTTTTCATTGCATGTGTTTTGAGCATTATGAGTGTTTGGAATAAATATGTCTATAATGTATGTAACTTTATTGTGTTTGTCAATGAGTGTGATGTATGATTGGTATGTTGTGGTAAATTATTTTATCTGTGATTATATATGTGTTGTAGTACATTTTGTGCCCGTTGTTTTACAACACTGACTTAAGATATATTTGTAGTATGGTTCGTGGATGTCTAATAATTTGTGTTTGTTTGCAAGCTCTTGGTGTATTATATTTGCTACTTGATTATGTCTATGTAAATAATTTGTCTGTGCCAAGAGCTTGCACCAAAGGTGATGTGTTGTAGAGTTTCTGGCATGATGTGATATTTTCTGTATGTCTTGTTTTGTATTTTTGTGAGTGTTGTATATTTAAGTGTGTACTCTGTAGTTAGTAGTATTTATGACCTGATCCTGTATGGCAATCATGAATCCTTCCGTCTCCCCAAAAAGGCATCCCCGAGCTAACCAGCTGTTTGAAGCAGTTTTTTCAACAAAATCCTTGGCCAGGTCGTAGGGATGCCTCCATTTAGTGTCTTTTGAACCCACATTGCTTGATGATGTGTATGCTTTTTATATGTTGTGTCATGTCCATATGTTTTGAGTGTAAATTTAATGGTGTGTTATTTGAGTTTGCTACAGTTACTGCTTTGTCTAACTGTGATGTTTCTTTTTTCTGTAGAAAAACTCTGCAGTGTCTGTATTTGTTTGTAGTGAAGATTAACTATATCAATTAGGTTACGTGGAAGGGTTAATCTTTCTATGGCGAATTAGGATGATGTTTATGATTAGTAAGTGTTGTTCTTGTTTTTCTTTGGAGTTGCTCAAGATCTGTGTGATTCCTATGTATAACTGAAAAAAATAATTGAGTACTGGGATGACATATATGTTTATTGCTTTAACTGTGTGTTTTGCATTTAACTGTGTCCTGATAATAGCATTTAACCTGTTGGCCTGTTGGAATCCTAAATAGCTGTATAAGTTCTCCCTCTTTCGTGGATTAAATAATATCTTCATTTTCATGTGCAAAATCTTCTTTCTTCAGGACTCCTTTTTCTATGTGAAGTGTTTTGCATTTGTCTAGGCCAAACTCCATTTATATGTCTTTGGGGTATTAATGTGTGATTTATAGGAGTTGATAAAGTTATTTTTGTATCGATGCATAACGTTTTATGTTGTCCACGTACATGAGATGTGACAGTGTAAACTGTGTTTTTTTTCATGTCTGATATTGTAGCCATATTGCGTATTGTTTAACATGTTGGATAGTGGTTCAGGGCTAAGCAGAACCAGAGAGGATTCAAAGAATCTTCTTGACAAAATCCTTGCCTGATGAATATTTGGTTTGTTTGTATGGAAGTGTTGTGAATCCTGATATCTAGTGTTTTTCTCCAGTGCTGCATAGTGTTGTGGAAGAATACAGTGAATGATGGGTGTATTTTGTACATGTTAGAATATGTTGCAGCCAACTGTGTGGAACACTGTCGAATGCTTTTCTGCAGTTTAAATATGCTATATGCATGTTTATGTATAGTTTGTGTGCTTGTCGTAGAATGACTGAATTTATGAGTAATTGTTCTTTGCATCCCCTGTGATTTCTACGGCAACCTATTTGTTATTCCGTGAAAAAGTTGTGTTCTTCAACATATTTGTATATTTTGTTCGCGATACAGGATATCAATAAATTGTAGTGTTGAAAAGCATGTATTTGGTCTGTATTGTATGGGGTCTATGGCATTGTTGTTTTTAGGTTTTATGTAGGTGATTCCCTGGGTAAGAAATTTTGGCATGTCTTATAGATTGATGATGATGTGTGTTAGGTGTTTAGCTAGTTCTTGGTGCAGTGAGGTAAACTTATTTTACCTGAATTTGTAAATGTTGTTTACACCAGGTGTCTTCCAGTTGTGTGTTAATCTAACTCATCTAACGTGGCAAATCTAACTCATTTTAAAAATTCTTTAAATGGTGTGCAGTAAAAATAAATTTTTAAACGTGTTAGACTAGTCACTCGGTGTGATAAACCCTTACGTAAGATAACCTTTGTAGTTATATAAATTAGATACTATAACATAACAAATATTAAAACAAAAATCATTAAAAAATTTGTTTATTTCAACCTGTCCATGTCGCGATGCTCAAATGTACAAAATGGCAAATTTCGTTGGTGAAATATACATCAATTAAAAATTTGAAATTTAAAATAAAATAAGATATCATATTTTTTCCTATCGTGTGTTAACTATAAGAAACTGTACCATTTGATATTCGACAGTGAATAATAATCTGCCAATCAATGAAATTTCTCGAAAAGAAACCAAATATTTAAACACGGCACCCTCGAAAACCACTTTAAACATATTTTGTGCTCTCCTGTAACCTTATAATATATAATTTTCCAATCCGAATACCACCATACTGCTGGTCCGATTGGAAGAATGTATTGAAAAGAGATCTGTGTTAAACAGATTAGCTACTTCGATCATAGTCCCGCACATAATAGAACTTGCTAACCTTAACATCCGAAAGACTTTATAAGAGACTTGTTTAAATAAAAATGCGAGAATAATTGTTTTTATGTTATAATATAGTGTTTAAATTTTGGCAACAGATTGTCTAAACTGTATGGGAAGTGTGTTTTCGTAAATATCGCGTTCATAGAAAACTTATTGAGCTGCAATTTCAAAAAAATGTTGACCAATAAATTCTGACTGTCGTGCGCCTCTGTGTCTGTCGGTCCTTCCTTAATTTTGAGAAAGTAATTATATATATGAAAGTTGGGACCAGATGTGGAAAGCATAAGGCATGAGGGCAGATTAACTATAAATGAACTTGTGATTTTAAATGGACGTCTCGTTACTTGAATTAAAATTTTCCCTAAACGGAGTTATGTAGATAATCCGCACGACTGTATTGCTAACAGAAAAAGTAGGACGTACAGGGGCAAGACACCAATATAAGAATTGAAAATACAGTATTGTGACGATGTCACAATAAATAATCGCTTGTTAAAATTAGTTCGATTTATTTGATTACGACAACGCGGCACACGTGAGCGATCTGACGATAGGGACGCATTTCAGGAAGAAATTTATAGAAAGCTGGACTTTATTTAACGTGAAGAAATTCCGGAAAACTCCAAGTGACCAGCCCGTTAGCCATGCCCGAAACCACGACTAACCACCATTGTTCGGTGATTTTATCCACTCGGCTACTAAATGGCAATTATTAGAATTAAGAAAGTACTGTTCAGATATGAAAACACCCGAGTTGTTCTATGTGGAAAATTAAATACTTATTCAGTTTTTATAGGATAACACTATCCATTCCACTTAGGAAAATGCTACATGTTATCTGCTGAAGTACAGTAGAGCCTCGATTATCCGACCCAATTGGGGACTGGGGTTGGTCGGATAATTGAAAAGTCGGATAACCGAAAAGTATGAAAAAATTCATTATTAGTGTAGTATATTATTATATCCCATGTAATTAGTATATTAGTATATCGCTATTAACCTACTTCGCGTTGAATTTTCATCGATGTTAAGCCTAACAAATTTTTTTTAAAATAATAATCGTCGCTATTGTATCGTTAAAAATTAGAAAATTAAGCCTCGTTTAAATACTGGCTCGCTTTCATGGTCGAATGAGTGTTGCCAGCTAAAACACGTAAAATAATATTAAACTAGCCAAGACATAGCCAAATATTGTAGCGCCACATCACTAGCGGACATTTGAAATTTGCCGACTAGGGCGGTCGGTTAATCGGGGGTCGGATAATCGAGGCTCTACTGTAATGATTTAGCGTGTCTATTTCGCTTTATATTGTTGTCGCAGTGATTAAGTGAATATATGATATATGAGTTAAGATTATATCGTTTTTTATAAGAATTATATGTAGTTTATTATTTTCTTAAATTGTTTGCCAATAGTTGGTACAAAGTGAAAAGCCAGTGAATCAAATGAAGATACAAAGTAATTGATTTATAAAAATCTAGTCGATGTTTACAGGTGTGATGTATACTATCTAAATTAGAATTATTTAAGCGTTACTGCCGAGTTTCGTAGCAATTAATCGAACGACATAGGTGTGTATAGGGAGAAAACAAACAATCATCATATTAGGATCCAGCTGTAGGCCAAACAAGTAAAATTTCTCTGAATTCTTGCGCAACTAATGTTCTTTTTCCAGCCTTCCAGTGATCTAATTGTCCTCTGCTGCTGCTTGTAATTTTTATACGCCCTCTGATTTTTTAAGTTTCAGATTTCAGGGATTTCACTAATCTAATTCCCATATACATATATACTCTCACATATATACATGGATGCCCGTACATTGGGGCACGTGTCCCCCATTTTGTCGTTGGGTTCAACAGAGCTCTAACGTTTCATTTTATTTTTAAATTAGTCACTTATTTTTATCACAGAAATTTTTTTTTTGCTTTTTTCGATGACAAAATTAGAATAAGAATATTTGTTATTAACCGAAAATTTGTCCTAGCGGGTCGTGATTGTCCGGTCGAGTACCGAGGTATCACTGCACTTAATGCAAATATATAGATATCCCTTATATACGTATATGGAGAAGTATATATATATATACTGTATAGATCGCTTCAAAAATCTATATGTTTTATGACTAATAATTTTTAAGTTTTATATTTAAAAGGAGTCAGCGCACCAATGCCACCTGAACAAGTAATTAATGCTATATTCACAAATTCTCTTTTTCGTGATCTAATTAAGATGACCGCTATTTTTTACTAATCTGTCGGATAAATTCTTCTCTACACTGCTCTCAGTATTATCATTTTAATTACAACCTTGTACTTAAAATTACAATTTTTATGAGAAAAATATCAACTTCCTTTTTAATATAATACACCTGGTAGTTTTTTCCTAAAGCACTCGTAATGTGTTGACGATAACAATGCTTTATTGTAATCAATGGGGCATGTTTTTCCACAAGAAAAATACGTCACGTGTTTTTTTTCAAACAATAGGATATAAAAATATAAAAAAATATTTATCTAAAAGAATTCCTCTTAAATTTTCCGTATATTTTCAGATTTTAACAATAGAACAATGTGATGTATTATCTATCAATATAAGTATGATTTATTGCTTATAATCAAACATAATCTTTTGAATTTTAATGTTAATATTATTTCTATATATATCTAAATCATTTATTTCTATATTCATTATATAAGGTAAATGAATGATTGTAATTAAAATTCTTATACTCAACAGTATCTGAGAGGTATTTTGCAGTCCCAATGCTACGAATTTTGAGGTGTTAAAGCACCTTTAGATATGCGAAAGATGTTTCCGTAAAAAATTAATATTAAAACTTACTAATACGACACTTTTAGCCTGTATACAACAAACGTTTTATTTTTACACGATCGTCATGATATTCAGAGACCTTGGTGATGAGGTAGTGCTACTCAATATAGTCTCCATTCTCACTATATGAAATATCAAGGCAATGAGTAGTGTGTTCTTCAATGACCGGCCGTAATTAATTCTCTTGGATTCATTTTACAATCAGCATGATGCTCTTTTGCAAGGTCGCCAAATCTGCAACTTCTTATCAATAAAGCAGGAATTTCACGTGTCCTAACCAACAAAAAACCCCACAAATGAAATCGAAAGCGCTTTAAGTTCCATTGTGGCGTGTATTGGTACTACGTCCTTTACAGATATCTTCTGCATGTTCTGAAATGTCCCTGAAACAAATTTAATTGTATTTGGACTAATAGAAATCTTAATACACAACGATGAGTAGGAGTACAGTCCACAGATCTGTAATCGTTTGATTTTGAAGTAACACTTTTTCCGAAAATCAAAACCCCATAATCAAGACAGTATGTATACGAAATTTTATTGAGAATTGTCGAAGAATACTTTTTGCAAAGCGTATTAATCCTGATCATCTTATACATAGAAATGTGTGTGAACAACAATGCGACGAAAATCACTTCTTAAATTATCTACAGATGGATTCCATTAAAAATGTTATTAAAATGATTTTCAACAACTACATCCTTATCAGGTCATAGGTACTTTTTAGTATCTAACTTTAAGAAAATAGCAAAGTATTGGTTATTATAAAATAAGAAACTGCAAGATACAAGTTTTAAAAAAATCATTACTGTGTTTTTGCTGAATGATTGAATCTGGTACACATTACATGAATTGAATTGGATTGATAATATTGATTTAAGGCAAAAGAAGCGGGTTCTCATTTAGGGGTCAGACATGGAAAGAATACTAGGAAAACCCCATGTGACCAACCCGTTTGTTAGGTGCAAACCCACAACCAAGAAGTGCTTACTTTTTTTATCCATTCGGCCATTAGTGAGCCTACATTGCAATGAAGTTATAATAATATTTAACTAATAATGAAACACAGTCATAATATCAACTACTATACCCAATTGTATTTCCTAGTGAATGGTATAATTGGGTAAAGAGAATCATTATTATGCATTATAAAATTTTTCATACTTCAGTGCAAACAGTAATTGTCGGAAGAAAATGTTTAAATACGTCCAACTTTTCCTCAAAATAATTTTAAAAATATTATTTAAATATTTTTAAAATTATTCTATTCAAAAATACTCAGAACTTATTCTGTGTTCAGTTAGGTATGAACTTCAATACTCTGCAATGTATGTTTATCATAATTCTGCTAAAGAGTTTTGTGGGATTAAGTACAAAGGAAGAATCTTTTAGAAATAACAGTGTCGAAACAATAGAAGACAATATTGAAAAGTCACTGGACAGCATTGACAGCAAACTAAAAGAATATTTAATTTTCCTTACTAAAGGAAGTATTCCTTACATCTTGAGAATTGCAAAAGAAATGAATATATCCACACCCTGTCAAATTTCTGGTATTCAATTTATAGAAGACTTAGTGCAGTTAAAAGCGTGGACTTTCAAGAGTAAGTATACGTTAATTATTCATTACAGAATAATAATTAAAGAGAGGTTTTCTAATGATCTCAATCGGCAAAGTTTCAGTTTTATTTCGAAATATTACCAGGAAAATATGTAAACAAATTAACGAGCAATTATTTATTGTGACATCGTTACAATGCCGCGCTGCAATTTTTAATCGTATTTTTAATTTATTCAATTTAAAATACTGTACATGTTCTCCATCTGAGATTTGTAGTGTCTGTACTGTACAGTACATCATACTT
The DNA here is from genome assembly GCF_000671375.1 of Centruroides sculpturatus. Lineage (NCBI taxonomy): Eukaryota > Metazoa > Arthropoda > Arachnida > Scorpiones > Buthidae > Centruroides > Centruroides sculpturatus. The sequence continues at coordinate 111,839 of NW_019385771.1, forward strand.
TTTTCGGTAATAAAAAGTCATGCTGGTCGACTTTGTAACTCCATTCAGGGAAAAATTTTTGAATTGAAGTAACGTGACTTCCATTCTATTTCGGAAATTCATATATAGTTAATTGGAGTTTCCTGTTCCTAATCTTTCATACATTTCCTTGACTTTCATCTATCTCCGTTTTCGAGATTAAGGAAGGACAGACAAACGAATGACAGGGAAATTTATAGATCTATAATTTTTACTTTCCCGGCTGTTTTAACAGAAGGAAGGTGTGGCGATCCACGAAAAATAACCTTATATATTCTTACAAGTTTGGGCTTAAGACACCTTGAAACGCCGAAAAATGATAACATATTCGGGGATAAAATTTCTGTGTTTATGGATGTTAGCGTGTGTGTGGTTAGGGGGCACAATTTTGCTCACTCAGTTTGAAGCTTAATAACTTCTGGGCGTCAGAACCTTAAATAAAACTCTTAACGTCAGAACCTCAAATAAAAGGCTGACGTTTTGATCATTTTTAATATTGTGAGTTTTTTACCTATACATTATTTGTTTTTATTGAAGGTTTTCTTCAACAATGTTACGGGTACTTCTGTGGTTGTGTTAATGGATTGTTAGATAGACTCAAAAATTAAAAAAAATTTTTCGTACATAGTCTGAACTTTCTAATTGAGATAATGGGGGTTGTGTATATCTCCATTAGGGTCGGATATGACAACGATTTTACTCGTTATTAGCATTTAACAATTTTTTTTTATAAAATTCATCCCTACTCTCAAAATTAAGCGTTTTGTCATTTTATAATAGTTAAATATATATAAGGTTTTTAAAATAAAATATAATTACGGATGGAGCCACCAAAATATTGCTGGGAAAGTTTAGCAACTCGTTGGTGGTTTATTTCATATTGCAGCTCAATAACCCCAAATTGTATATTACTGTTTTCATTTTTTTCTCTACAAATACTCGGTTTTATATTTTAGTAGAGACAAATTACTTTCTGATACTTTTTTTAGATATATGAAAATTTTGCTGAAAATAATAGCACAAAACACAGTAGATAAAAATAATATTCATATTCTAACGTCTTTCAGGTGACTATTTGCAGGAAATAAATGACGTTTTTTGGAGAAAATAAATTTACTTAACGAGCGAAAATATTCTGCATTTATGTCATTATTTTTCTGATATTATATACCGTAAATATATATATTTTTAAATATAAAAATTAAATCAATAAAGAGTTTATATTTTTAAAGAGTTGTAATAAACAGCTTTACGTTTAATGAACTAGCGATTAAAAAAATGTTTTTAGCTGAAAGTATACTCAATTACGTATCAATAACATTGAACATTTATATTTAATGTTACAGATTTTTACAAATGTACTGCTTTTCCAGGCATGCACATTAACACTTATGATATAGTGTCTGTAGGAAATGTTATCCTAATTAAAAACATTTGGACAGACGCTTTAATTTGTTTACTGGACCCAACTGTTGGATTGGACTTCATGTATAATGCAATAGAGATGTTTCCTACTTTATTATGCAATCTGTCATTGTTTAATCCACGTTCAATTACAGCTGCCTACAAATTATACTGCGAGTACAATTTCTTCGTTTGTTTCTGTCTTATGAGCACTATGAGGGCCATTTTTAAACTATTCATGAATTCTACCAGATTCACAGTACGGGTAGTCAGACAGTGAAAATTACTGAAAAAAACATATCTTCATTACTCGACTCCTGAAAGTTTCTAAGTTCTTCAGGAATTTAAACTGCATCCTTAGAGTCGTTACCTCTAATGACTTGAGAAAAATCTATTTCATTATAATAATTAAAACTATGTAAGCGGTGTTAGTTTACAGCATAAGAATTGTTTTTACTATAAACTAAGAAATTGCGAAATTCTACATCAAAAATTATACTTTTGTATGAAGGTAATGATTTAAACTATAACTTGCATATGATTAATTAATTAAAAATGACATGAATTGATAAACAGGTGAAATTTCAAAATTCGCTTGCAACGGATTCCATTATTAAATTATGAAATCGAAAGAATTAATGACATTTGTTGCACTTCAAATTAAATTAAATAAAAATGCGTATTCATTTCTTTTCAGTGTTAGATGCTTTCGGGAAACCTGAAGTTGTTTTCAATGGTGCCAATTGGATAGGAGGTGATTATGATCAGTGCCTAATGGTTGACAATACGGAAGAGATGGAAATCGAACAAAAGTCGCTTAAAATACGAGGAAAATACTGTTATATCGGTCTTGAAACTGAAAGAATTAACAGTAAAGTATTAGATATTATGATGACTCGTCTGACGAATAGCTCACTTGCGCAATTTTTTCAATACTTTGTTGTAAGTACTGGATTTAACTGAAATTTAAATGTGTTCAAATAGGTACAAAATAATCGAAATAACCCAAGTCTAAGAATGTATTCTATTTTGCTTCTTAAACACTATATAATGTAATTAATATAATGTATAAAAAAACACATAATTTACAAAATATCAAAAAACATATAATATTTACAAAACATACCTCGAACACAACTCTTAAACCAGACTGTTACATATGTACAGTACAAGATAGGTATATGATGTATTATTTTTGTCTATAAAGAAAAAATTGGTTAATGTTACTCTAGGTATCGAAGATGACGGCGCTTCCGGTAATCTCGTATCAGATTACCAAGCGATGTTTGCAATAGAGGGCATTGTATTACAACGCGGTGCGATATGCAAATTAATACGACTAAATCGACAAGGGGAATGTTAAAGGTAGATTTGCGTTAAAAGTGTTGGTTTGATGTAAAGTTGTTAGATAATTTCGTTTTCAATCAATATAATTATAGACTAATTTAACACTTTTAAAAGATTAACATTTATTTTGTTGGATATTCTTTATAACAGTTTATTCCAAATGAGTAATTTCGACATTAACTCTGAAGAGTTTTGGCTGGGATGCACCTTTCACGATTTTTCCGTCTTCTCGAATATGAGTATTTTGAATTGGGTTTGTATCCCAGAATCGATAAAGGGTTCAAATTTGCAGTAAAACTAGGATTGCAGCATGTTTTCGATGTATTTACGAAATGTTCAAAACCTTGCAAAGTAGTTTATCGTAATGATAGAAAATCCTGTGCACTGAGATGTCAAAAATGCTGGAACAACAGTTAAGCATTTGATGGTACTTTAAAGGTAAATTCGGTAAAATTCCCTGGAGTAACATATTGCCGTTTATATGGCAATATGTTACTCCAGGCATTATCTAGCATTGGAATGCTCAACAACTACATCAGCTAATGCTACCGGAATTTCTAAGAAGGCCACCGTCCACTAGTCGAACCATGTCCGATTCGTGATGCTATTCGCTTTGCACAATATCCTATCATTTAAAATTAGAGGTCCGAATGAAACCGTCGAAATAGACGAGACCGTTATCTGTAAGCGCAAATACGAAAAAGGCCGTAAACTTAAAAGCACAAAGTTGGTAGTAGGCGGAATATGCCGAGAAGATAAAAGCTGTTTTATATGTCAAGTAAACGATAGGTCGGAAATTAGGCTTAATTGGATCATCTGTAAATTTGTAAATTCAGGCAGCACAGTTTCGACAGATGAATGGAAAGGATACAACCATATAAATGACTTGGAAGGCATAGAAATTACCCATAAGACAGTTAAGCATTCGGAGAATTTCGTAAACCCGAAAACGGGATCATACCCAAAACATAGAAAGATTATGAGGATACTTGAAAAACAAAAAAAAAAAAAAACCCTACCGAAACATTACACAGAAGACCTATCAGATTCGTACATGTACTCCCAAAAAACCAGGTGAACGTTTCTACATTTTTGTACAACATTTAAGTAAAATATATCCCGGATCCGGAAGATTACCATTATGGAAAGAGCCTGAGACTGTGCCTGCTGCTCTTGTTAATAAAAATAAGAAGAAAGAAAATGCGGCCGAACAAAAAAACAAGACATCTGACAAAACTGATAAGAATCGGAGTAAAAAAAGAACGTCGAATAGTATGACAGAATCGACTTCGGTTATAACCAAAAGTGGGAAAAAAGGGAAACATTTAAATTGAACGCAAGTAAATTTATAGTTTGACATAATTTATTTTTAGTAATAATGCCCAATTTAAAAAAAATTCATAGTTTGTAATTACCGAATTCGCGGGTATTTATTTAGTTAACTACGCATTCAAAAATCGTTTTCAAAATGGCTAAAACGGTTAATGTAGACGGTCGCCATCTTGTTTGCACACGTGCATGCGCAAACAAAATGGCGACTGGAAGCGCCGCCATCTTAGATACCTTGGATAACATTAATTAAAAAATTTTTATTTAAAGCTGCAATTACAATACTGATTATTACAACACGTTTGTAGACATTAGCTGTATATAAACACTATTCACATACTTTCACGTATTCTTCCTTTTGGACAACCATATTTCACACAGTTGAAGGGTAAGTTTACAGCTATTAGAGAATTTTGTCAACTATTTGGTTTTTAAAAAAACGATATCTTTACCAGGTCTTTTACACAGTACTATTTATACAAATATGTTACTAACTAACGTACCTGTTTGTGTAATTTTATACTTGTGTTGTAAATGTCCTTTCATATCTCTCTCAAAAAGGAATAGGGCGAAGAAGCAAATTTTAAGTTCCAAATTCTGCCATTTGTTAGAAATTCACAATAAGTTAAACCATTATGATAAGCTTCTTAATTAAAATAAAGATGACTTACTTGTTTTTTTTATTGATAAAATCTAATAAAACTTCGTAGCACAAACACGTGTATCCTCGTAGATGTCCCCTTATAACGTCTCTTTGCTTTATCTGCTTAGTACCGTGCTAATTAGCATATTCACAGGCAGTTTTGTGGTCAATCAATAACCCAATAATTGATCAGTAATTTTTCTTATCATACCTTAATATTCTAGATTATGATGATTAATATGTTTTAAAACCAAGAAGTAATTTTTAATAAATTTCTCGAAATCCCTCTTATTCCATTTTTTTTCTTCAAAATTTAATGCGTATGCAATTATACTTACAATTTATTTTCTTCTTCAAGTTTAAAATACTTCCAATTTTTGAAAATCTATTTATAATACTCTAAACCAGTTTTCATTTATTTTTATACTCAAAGTTTTATTTATACAAGTTTTGTTTTTAAAGATTCCATGCTTTCTTTGAATTTCCTATTATATACTTCTTTTTCTCTGTGTAAAATTTTTATATTATTCTGATCAATATTATAAACATTTGTTGTACAATATTCGTGGAAATCAGAGTTGATTCTACGATGTTTTAAATCTGCAACTTTTTAAAATATGTTTTGTTTTATGTATAAAGAATGTTAGAATTGTATTTGACAGTTGTTTTCAGATTAGTAAAAATGTATTCTAATTAAGATCCTTCGGCAAGAACATGTTAATTCAATTTCTACGCACCTTAAAACAGGTATAATTTCAACACTCATGGCTTTAACTTTTCTCCTTGCCTGGCCTACCAAACTGTAATATCATTAGTTATGCGCAATATGTCAAAAAATACAGATCAAATTCCTAAATTAGTGGGATATTTCCAGAAATTTAAAAAAATAAAATAAGTTTTTTGCTTTTGCATCAAATCTTTCGATTATCTGAATTTATATCAACATTATATTTTAATTAATTAAGTAATACTAATTTAGTCATATTACAATTAAGAATTTTGCGGTTATACGATTCATGATATATTCCGGAAACGTACACAAATGACTGTTTCATGAAAATTTATTTATTAATATTCCAGAAAGATTTCTTGCAAAATTATAGTAAGTGATTCTAAATTTTATTGGCTATTCTATTAAGTTTCTGTTTTAATATAGTAACATGCTATGATTGAACTAAACAATTTATTTCAGGAACCATTTAAGTTTTCTCAAATAAAAGCAATTCTCAAGGAAGATTTACAGTTTTATATTGATGTTTGCATTCCAAATACCTGTTCCAAGGATGACTTGCAGAAAATTCTAACATGGGGTAAGTTCATACATTCGCTTATATAAATGTTTGGTTTACTGTTATAGCTTCTTTTACTGTTTAAGCATTTGCTTTTTACTTTTGTCTATAAATATCACGTAAAAAATAGAAATAAATTATCACTGTTATAAAGTAGAACAATGTAGAAATAAATATTTCTATTTAATTCTATCTACAGATAACATTAAATAAAATGCAAGTCGAAATGCTAACAACTCTAGTAAGGTTACATTTATTAACAACACGCGAATGTTAATTCCATAAAAATCTATTCGGAATGTGCCATTATGGCACTTTTGGCACTGTAAGCAACAATAAACCAGTTTCATTTGCATAAACGCACAAGCTACAACCATGTTCTACAAGTAAAATATCTAACAATAAGTTGCGTAACTTTTCCTGCTTTTATGACATTTTATTTTAAAAACATTTGTATTATTAATAAAATTAAATAAATAAAATTGTATTTGGTGCCATCTGTTATGAGATTTTGTTATATAAGAAAATTATATATTTTTAATTATTATAAAGTAGCAAAAGATTTAATTTTGAGGGTACAAGTGAGTTTTATAAAACACTGTAAATGCTAACAACAACTAAAACCTTTAAGTCTGACCTCTCGCGAGATATAACACCTCACGACCCTCTATTTCTCCATTCCCTTAACCTTTTACAATCAAAATTTAACCTATAGCATCAGTGCCCCTTATATAGAAGCTAGTGTATGAAATTTCGTTTTTCTTTATTCTGTCTTGACATATTAAACAAAATAGACACCAACACACACACATACACGCATTCATATATGCATATCCACGAAATATTTTAGCCGTATTTTAATGTTTTTGGGTTAAGGATCTCAAAACGCGGAGATTTGCAAAGAACTCGGAGGATCAAATTTGACACAATTCCATTACTTCCTCTTGTAATGTACTGTACATAACAGCCGGGAAAGTAAAACCACCTGCTGTTGTTGAAGAGTCAATGAACGAATAACGTTGCATCTTCTGGTAATTCGCAGGCAGTGTCACAGTAGTTGTATCCTGTATGGGAAAGTCCTGAAAAATTAGTTCATTATTATCTATATAAGATCAGTATAGCCATCTGTAGTTTAATGCCAGAAAGGTTATCCCGATTATGAGTTGGAAGGCATAGAAATTACCCATAAGACAGTTAAGAATTCGGAGAATTTCGTGAACCCAAAAGGTTTACTGCGAGAATGAAAATGATTATTACATTGTTATAGAAGATTCTGTGGAATGATAAATCGTTTTCATTTCGATGACATGCATAACTATTGCATTTGGACTACGGAAAACACGTTATTTCATCAGATTTTACTGTAGTCGCTTAATTTAAAGTTACAGTCTTGTGTAGAATAACTACCATATTTATTCTTGTACTATTCTTCAATGAAGAAGCTAGTTCTGATGGGCGTGTGGCATGTTCCATGATAGACTAGATATTCGAAAAAATTCTCAATACTATTATACTGAAACTACAATAGTTGCAATGCTTTGTATCAAATATTTTGAAGCAACATGGAGTTTTCGCATATTGGATGGTGCGCAAAGTTTGAGACTATATTTCACCGATTGCACTGTGATTTCTATTGCTTGGATACTTGTTTTCCAAATTATATTGCGTATGAGTTTTGGTGCTGGGTCATTTAAAACTTGTGGTGGTTCGAAGAAATATAAATTTGGCAGTCTTGAAAGACACTATCGCACTGCCTGTGGGAAGCAGGTGTCCTTTCTAAACACTGATCATAGTTATCAGATCTTACACGTATAGAGTGGAGTACATTCAACTGTGTTCCCTATCTCTCTGAGCCCTCTGTTTTGGAAAAATAAAACATGTTTAATAACATTAAAAATTGTATACTCTGAAAAATTCATTTTCAGATTAAAACAAGTAAATATACTCTTTACATCCCACTTCGAGATATTTATTCTGACAAACAAACGATATAACGAAGAATACTAGTGAGGCCTATCCACTGATGAGGCCTAATTGTAAAGGCGAAATGCATTTGGATTGTCTGCATCTTTTGAGAATGAAATTGTTAAAAATAAAGGTTTAGTATTCTTCGTTATATCGTTTGTTTGTCAGAATGAATCTCTTGAAGTCGGATGTAAAGAGTATATTTATGGACATTGCTGTATGCTTCTACGCTTTGGTACTGTCCGTATATTTTCTGCAGCAATTCCGTTCCGGTGGAAAACGACCTTTGAATACTCGTGAGGAACCGCCGTCCTTATAAACGCAAAAATATCATTCACTGGGGCATGAGATTTCTTCATGATTTAATGAGGCATTTTGTCAAGGTCTGGATGATTTCCAACGCTGTCTACAACTCACAGAAGATATTGAGTGTAGTCTTGAGCCATAAAAAGGAGAAAATATTCATCTGAATTTTAAGCTAATTAAATAACTGTAAATGACACAGAATACGCGGAGTTTTTATAGATTATAATACGGATTTTATGAGTTAGCGATAGGTGACCTGAAGTACTTTCCATTGTATTTTACTTAAAGCTGACATTTGTACTATAGTTCTGAAACAAGTCTCGAATAAGCGCCCATAATTTTAATCTATGCAAATGAATAAGGGCCGGGTACTAATTCAAAGAAAAGCGGCAAATGAAAAATAATTTAGATAAGAATATATAAAATATATTACAAGTTATACTTTTCGTTCTTGGAATTTACCCTTTCTCAACGTCAAACTAAAAATAGTTGAATCGACTTTATATTATTTTTATCAAATAAAAGACACGTTTTATATTAACGTTATAATATGTTTTCATTTACTTTTATCATAATTTTTTGTTTACAGTAATCGGAAATGATGTATTAATCGTGGAAGGATGTGCAGAGCTAAATGAAAAGCGAATTTATTCTACATCCCAAATAATTTGCTTGTAAGCTACATTCTAGTGTATTGTGTATTGTTTACATTTCTATAGCAGAAAGTATAATTAATCCTTATACTAAATGATTAATTTTAAATAATTTAATTTAATTATTACATTTATAATATTGCTGATAAAAAATTTTTAATTATGCAATAGTAATTCAATTTTTTCTAACTGGCTAAAGAACTTTTACAATTAACACAACAAGATATGACGAATATCCGAAATAATATTTTTTTTATGTTTTGTCATTAAAAGACCTACAACAGAAATATATTTCCAAATTTCATTATACAATTCAGCGTATATATGTCCTCTTTAGACAAGTCCATTAGTAGTAACGAAGTGTATGCTGAACTGCGACCACTGAACACTGGTAGATGGTTGGTGGTTCGTGTCTGACCACATGAAGTTCTTCAGGTTTACTTCACATATCTAACAGCTAATTAAGGACAAGTAGCGGAGGAAAATTTATCTTCGTTTACTTTATACTGTGAAATCAATAATTTCACAGCATTTACTGGTCAGAGACAGCGCTGTCCTGCCCTATCTGAAATTTGGGACGACATGGCTTTCTGTTCTTGGTCGCTTTGTGCTGCTGGAAATATGTTTTCTTTCTTATGAATTTTTAATATCACGGGCACATTCGCCACTCGATACGTTATGTTTCCATCTTGAAATTCAAGACAACCGCTGCAACCGGTTACTTTGTCACCGTGGTTACTGCGGTAATTACCTCAGAAAAATCGGTGACCTCATAATTGCGATTTTTAAACGCGGTTGGTTATTCAGGTTATATGTTCTAAACGCTCTGGCTAAATTCTAACCGTAGAACCAGCAGTTATCGGTAACACCGGTTAGAATTTTCAAACGCGCCCTTTCCTGGCAAGTATTCTTCCTCCCTTGACAGATAGTCCATGTGTTGCATTATCTTATTCCGTCAAACAAACCTCTTCACACTATTGAATAAATGAAATATTCAATAAGTGATAGTTATATTTATATAAAAATATATTTTGTTATCTTCATCACTTATTAAATATTTGATTTATTCAATAGCCAGAGGAGGACTTACTTGCAGACCCATGCAATGAATTTTGTTTCTTAGCCTACTGTGAGTCTTTTGGTGACGTGAAAAGATTAAAAAAAACTACTATTTTGGATATTTTTCATATCTTTTTGATTATAAAAGTAATTTATTTAGTGTGAAAGGTTTAATTTAAATATTACAAACAATATCCAATACCTTAAACAAAGAAGAATTCACCAAGTGTTTATTATCTCAAAACTAATATTTTGTGATTGTGTAAATTAGCTTTTCATAAAAAAGTTGGTTGTATTTACATGATATAACTAATCTATTGTTTATTATTTCTGTAATGCCATAAACTATTAGAATGGTTCTTAATTTGGGATATGCACCCCGACGTTATAAGTCTCGTTTTCTGGTAAATGATACTTATATCAGCTATCCAAATCTTTTCATGTAATTATTAACTGAAGTAAATTCATAATTTATAACATAAAGTTACTAGAATGTCCCTAATTTCCTAAGAAATCCTTAATGAATGTTCTACACTGATATAAAAGCGCATTCGGCCGACGTTCACGGCCTGTAAAAATTTAAAGGCCGTGAACGTCTGAAAGTGTTTAGAATTGTTATAAACATTAATATAAATTATTACTAGTTGTACTGTATATATTGATATGTTTCTACAGATCGATTGTTGGATCATTCTTCATTTTGGTACTGCTTTCAACTGTCGCAGATAATTTACTTAGAACAATGAAAAATTTACATTTCACAGATAAAGGTAAGATGTAGAATATATAAAATATATTTATTTAAATTCATAACGTATTTTAATTTTTATTTATCACACTGACATTTAAGGCATATTTTTACATCGTAAAATTTTTCAACTATCGTTTAAAAATCCTCTTGTGATGAATGCCTGCACGACAGACAAAGTTTAAAAATATGTGTCTTAATTTATTTTCTTTCTTGGAAATATTTAAGGTTGTACAGTACATTACAATCGTAAAGTCCCCCCGCAGTGGGCATATTTGTGTGGCTCAGCCGAGTGGTAATGTCATAACTTACTTCAACTTCTTGGACGCGTGGTATGCATGTGACTTAATTATTTCGTTCCTGGAAACACCACTTATTTCCACGCCCATTGGGGAGAGACTTTACGATCGCATAGCATCATATTTTTAAATTTAAAATAACTAAAATAATTTTAAAAATTTTTCAATAAACTTTTGAAATTTGAATAATAATATATTGTTTTACTTATTTATATATTTTGTATTTTCAGTGAAGAGTTTGAATAATTTTCTGTCTGTCTCACTTAATGCATCTATACAGGAACTTGCTCATGTCAAAATAAAAGAAGAAACAAAATGGATATCCGGCTGGAAATTTATACTAATGAGTGGGTTGATTTATTCTCATGTGTTAACCATTCTGTGCTATTTTCCTTCAACAGGTAAGAAATGGAAAGCGTAGGAAACACTATTTACTTAATTTATCTTTAGGAGAATAAATAATGTAATCTGTTTTTACTTGTATAATGTTCCTATTGGACATATTCACTAGTTTATACATTTACGTATATATTTTTTCTATATCGTACGTAAATCTAAACTGATATAAGCTAGCGTCAACTGTATAAAAAAAATAATTTTACACAATAAAATATTTTCGTTCCTCAGGAGTAAACAAAGAATTGTTTGCTCTGAGGAATGAGCAATTGAGGACAAGCGCTTTAAGCGAATTTCAATGTTTAACGAAGAACATGCTTTATTTTCATAATAAACGCGTTTTAAATGTTTCTTTTTCTACGAAATTTGTTCTTATCTTTAGTGTCAAAGACCTTTCGTCCAAATTAATTTTTAAAATTATTCTGTAAATTTGAATAATACAATGAAAATCGTCGCGGAAATAAACTCTCGCCGGTCTCAAGAAGTAGAATACGAAACTCTTTTGCTTTCAGTAGGGTTATAACACAATAAATTTTGTTTTTTCTTTTCTTTGATTTGCATAAAAAGCTTAAGTGGACAAGAGATGTTGAAAATCACCGCTTCAATCAGCAGTCTGTTGAGGGTAAACAAATACTTTATTATGCAATTGGTTAGATTAGCTAACTACTTTATTCTTAGAATTATTTCAAGTGTTCGTACACAGTATTATCCTTTATTTATCTCTATTAAATAGTACTAATTCAATTAAAATCTAAATGTTTTACAATATATATTTTAATCACAAAACACTGAGAAGGGATTATTTTATCCCATTTTCCAGTCTTTCTACTTCATCCATTCCTATAAGCCTCAGTGGAAGAAACAGAGTGATTGAGTGGTAAAACCAATGAACATTGGTAGTTGATTGCAGATTTGCGCCTCATTAACGGACTGGCCACGAGGAATTTTCTTCACGAGCCTAACACCTAAGAAGGGGTTAGTTTCTCATAGAAAGCCCTTCACGACATATCCTTTTGCCAATGTGTAGAGTGCTCTTATCTATTAATTCATATACAAATCTATTTCTATGAATTAAACATTATGTCGAACTTTGTGATGTATAATTTTTTTATATTATCATTGAACTATTTTCTGAAAAATTCACAGTACTGTACATTACCTAGCCATTACAAATTTTCATTATCTTGATGAACACTGTGCTTAGATGAGCTTTTCATATTTTTATTGTTAAAAGAATAATACAAATAATTTACATTTCAATTTTAATAAATTCAAATTATAATGTTTATAAATTTAAATATATACACGTAAATTCGAAACATTTTACAAGTACAGTATTTATAATTACATTTTATACTATATATTTTTATTTAAATATAATTTTAGGAAATATTCGACATTTTTTCCAAATGGTTTCGGCTATTGATGTTGCGGCGTTAGTGAATGGAGCTGTAATTATCGAATCATTCTTTTTCTTCAGGTAATTAATTTAGTCTTTTCGTTTTCTATCATTTCAGTAAATTTTATATAAAATTCTAGAAACTTGGTTTGTTTTAATTTGTAAGTTGCATAATTTGAAGTTTGTTTATAGCACAATAATGGCTAACTGTTGAACAAGGGAGTTTATAAGAACTGTTTGATCGTTGTATTTACACTCCGCGACAATATTCTCTGCAGTTTTTAATTGAATACACTGTAAAACAGAGTACAGTCGACCCCCCTATAACACTGTTGATTATTCCGTTTTATATGAATTCCATGTTGTACGAGTCACTTAGATTTTACAAATACGTGAGCCGTTCACAGCCCGGCACACGTATTTGTAAAATCTAAGTGACTCGTACAACATGGAATTCATATAAAACGGAATAATCAACAGTGTTATGGGGGTCGACTGTATAGGCCAGATAAGAAATTTAAGACTTTCGTTAGAACAATTTTACATAAAGTTGGAAATATCAATCGCTGCACCTGATTATAGATAATGCTGCTCTATACATAGAAGCACTCAAATACAAAAACATTTTCAGATTGTCTTCTAATACTGGAGAGTGTATCAATTGCATTTAATAGTTTATTTTCGGTACTGGAAAAGGTGAGAATGTAAACTGAAAATGGAAGTGTTTATTCTTAAATGTTGGTTATCCACATGAACGATTTCTTTCATTCGAGTGCCCACCATAATATTAATTTTTAAAAATATGAAACCGCGATCAAACAGGCCTTATAAACTCCGTTGTTCAACAGTTAGCCAATTGCTATTTCTTAAAAAATATGAATCTTATTTTCGTATACAACTCGAAATCTGGTATATTTTCGAGGACAATTATATATTAAATTTTCAATTGAACTTAAAGCAAAAACTTTAGTGCATTCGAAGTCTGTAAAATATAGTGTAAATCTATACGACAATGTGAAAGTTGTGACAAATGTTACAAATTTGAATAAGGGACAATGATAGTTCTATTATTTATCAGACTTAAACTGACTCCATCTGTCTGCTTACAGGAACTGCTGTTAAGAATTAAGACATAATACTTGTCTTTTTTCGAGATCAAGCACCACGCACTCCAGAATGAGCACTAAGATGTGAGTTTGATTAGGACCCAGCATTTCTCACAAACTTTATCCAATGTTTTAATCTTTAGAAACTTCTCCAGCTTTTATGAAATATTTCACAATTGTTTACGTAAAAACACACGTACTTTAAAAACACAGCAAATAAGAGTTGAGTGAACTTAGGTACTGTACAAATGGCATTAAACTATAATAAATAAAAATTAATTAAAAATTGAGCTACGCAATATTTTCTTTTTATTGAATAATATAAAATATTGTATACTGATTGCACGTTTCGCTTATTCTTATTAAAAACTCATTACTGCATTCAATTTTCTTATCCGTCTTATCATTGGTCGAGTGGATAAAACTCCCTTGTTGATCGTGGGTTCGCATATTGCCGCCTGGATGTTTTCGGAATTTTTTTTGTGTATGTAACACCTGAATAGGGGCTAGTCTGCCGTAGAAAGTCTTCGCGGAAGGCACTCTTTCTTGACAGATTGCGCTTGAGTTTTGTTGCCTGTACTTCAATCTCTTCAATATGCCAATTAAATTGACCCACTCTTTAATTATCTTAGTTTTGTGGTGTAACATTCAAATCACTTATTCATTAGGATATAATTTTAGATTTAAAAATAGACATAAATTTTAGATTTAAAAATAGACATATTTCTTTTATAGGAGTTAACCAAATATCAATAGAAGAACTGCAATATTTAAGTAAACAATATGCAGGCCACCTAAAATATATTTTCGATTCTGTTAAATTCTTATACACTATTACATTTCCTTCCTCTACTAATATAGATAGATTTTTACTGCATACGTTACAACTCACCAAATCAGGGTTTAAACGCTTTAAACACATTGAATTTTATTAAATCAGGATGCTAAAATATTAATTTTCTATTTCAGTCGATAATAATATATAAAGATAAAGGGTTTACTGGAATTTTTATAGGAATACTTTTATTATAATAAAAAAAAAGCAGGAACCTAAATTTTCTTTATAATATCATAGTAGAGAGGTTGCGGCCGAAGTTTTTATCTCTCAAACGTGAACGCCGAACGTCGAGTGCCGCTATCTTGTAAGCGGCGCTCACCTATCTTGTAAGCAACCTCGCTAATATCAGAACATAAAATAGGTAAGTTGAGAAACATAATGCAATTATTCAAATTTCTGAACCTATTCTTAAATACAGTAGACCACCCCATAATACGGTAGATACATTCCGTTATATCTGAATTCGTGTTTTACGAGTCACTTAAATACATGAAACAATCACAGCCCAGCACGTGAGCAGTTTACGGACTATGGCTGTTTGAAAGGTTTTCTTCCATAAAATTAATCGATTCTAGACTAATTTGACTCAATATTTCCAAAACACGTATAATTTCTTGGTAATAATCCATATAAACTATGCTATAAACAAAAAGATGTAGGATTACTTACCGTTTGACGACGCTATTGCTTAAGCTTGTTTTCATCGCCGAGTGGCGCATCGAATGGAGGGGGCGCGTTTCCTGATAAATTATTTTTCTGCGAAAAATTCGCTGAACTTTGGAGACATCATTAATATAAATATAATTTTTATGGCCGTTAAATAATAAATGGTTTTTAGTAGGTCCGCTGCTTGTTTAAACTCAACGGTTTGTGCAATATTCGCTATTGGCTAGTTTCGACCAATCCTGTCGCGACACGAGTCGGCGATGACGTTTTACCGTATGATATGAATCTCTTTTAGCGTGTTTATACGAATAGGATCGCAATTTTTTCGCAGTTATATACGAATCCATATTATATAAACTTGTTTTATTGGAGGTTTTCTGTAAGTAATTACGGTCAAACCTCGGTTTTCAAACTTAATTCGTTCCTAAAAGTTGTTCGAAATTAGATTTGTTCTAAAACCAAACAAATTTTTCGATAATAAACAATATGAAATGGATTAATCTGTTCCCGAATCCGAAAAAAAAGTCTTATTTTATCCTTTTATCATTATTTTATGTATAAAAATGCTTACATATGCATTCAATATTATAATATATAAAACTTGAAATTTCCATGTCAAGCATGACACAATTCTTTTTATTAAAAAGTAGTGACTGTAGATTTGAGAATAGTAGCGATTTCAAGAAGAGTTGCCAATATTTCAATAGATGAAATAGTTTTCCTTACCTGTTGTAACATAAAGATAAACAAAACAAAATTTCATCTGGATTGTACAAAAATTGCCAGAGTTATAAGGAATTCAATACTACTGAATTTCTTATCAATCCGGCAAGTATTAATTAATAAATAATAATAATATATTATTAAATTTTTATTATTTAATTTAAGTTAAGCACCTTTAAATGAGGATTCGTGTATGTCATATGTATTACGTGATTAACAGAATTGTTCGTAAACAGAGGCGTGCCAAACTTGAGAGTATAATATGTTTTCTATTTTCTACATAGCGGATTTCTATCACTTTACCTACGAAGAAATAATGTGAAGCATTCTATTTTCTACTATATTATGTTTGTTGTGAAGAGATTCATCAGGTTAGAAAAATCATTTGTTTTTACAGACTTATTTTATGGTTTAAAGATAAATTTTATTGCGTATTTCTTTAATTTTTATGTTTTAGATTAACGTTTCCAGTGCTATGTGCTTCGGCAATTGCTATTATATTACCAATTTTTTGTGATGGTCCCCATTCGCATTTTCTACAGGAACATGTAGGTGCAATTGAAGAGAATATATGGAAATACGTTTTACATATATCGAATTTCTATAAAATTCAACCATTGGTAAATGAAAATAAGCTTAAACTGAATATTATTCTTATGTCTAAGATAAATCAGTAATGTATAGTTTATCTTTCTTGCAGGTAATTCTCCACATGTGGATTATGAATGCAATATTCCAATTAAATATTATAACTGCACCCATATTATTTATACTTGACAGGTAAGAAAAACGAATTGATTATAATTCGAATGTATTGTCTTTTACACCGTATACAGTATGAATACAGGCCACTGGTGAGGAGATAAAAATATGATTGTTCGTTAGAAATAATTTTGTAAGTAGTTTTGTTCGACATTCATGAAAAAACGGCCGCAGTTTACATGTGGCCTTTATGAAGATTCGATTATATAACATATTTTGTAGTAATAACAGTGCTACATTTCGAAATGTTTCTAAATGAATAACTGAAATTCATATCTTTTTATCTGGATCGGAGTGATGGTATAACAGTAATACAGTTATACCATCAATCCGATGTTTACGAAATGTTTAATAACATAAGCCCAACGTATGGGTGATGTACCAAAGTGAGTTTTACCACGGAGGATTTTTATTACAAATTAACTCGATTTTGTGTTAGGAACGTGAAGAGAACCTAGGAAACTCCACTTGGGAGACATCATTTGGCAAATTGTATGTGGTGATAAGTGCTCATATACCTTCAATGCGATGTTTTCACGAATATTCTGTGGTGTTGGTCACATTGTCAGGTAAAGCGGCTTTAATACAAGTGGATAAGAAAACTAATGACATAGTCCGTTACAATTTGCAACGAACTGTGTAATTCGTTTACTTGTCCGGCTGTATTAAAGTCGCTTTAACAGGCAACACACTCATTGTTTACCGAAAATGATTTACCCACTGCAAAGAATCTAGAAAATTATAATTTAAAACGTTAATATTATATTACAGTATTATTTATTTACAGGTGGCAAACATTTGGAATTATAACGATGATCTTACTTAGTTTAATCGGATTTGCAATGAACATTGCAATTCTCATAATTTCTGATTGCTCGAACACATTTGGATATTCTTTGGACATAGAGTACGCTATTGTAATTAATAGTTTATTGTTAATTAATATTACAAATACTTACCTTAAAGTATCTTCATTTTTTAAGGAAAACATTGAGATATCTCGAACACATTCAATGCAAACCGTATACCATACATCTAAGTAGTTACTGCATGGGATTGCTGGTTGGATACCTTTTATCAGAAGGTAAAATCATGAGATTCGAAAAGGTGGGTGTATTTTTATTTTATGAATTATATCATGAAAACAATGTTTGAATTTCACACATTTATAAAATTGCCCACTAGTAGTTGTGTGGATAAATCTGATCTCTGGAAGTTCCAGTTGCTGATTCACACCGGAGTTGGCCATATCGAGATTTGGGTGTTTTCAGATTTTAACATGGCCAGTTTTTCATAAAAAGTCTTTTCGATTGACATAGATCAGATACATACTGATCTCTCATTGTTTAGAAGAGAACCAAAAACTAATTAGTATTGTTCAGTGGTTTTAATCACTTGGCCACTGGTTTTTAAAAAGTAATTAAGTGGTAAAAATGTATTTAGCTGAAATGTGGAGCTAGAATGAAAAGTACAGTAATACCCCGAACTTACGCGATAGGTGGGACCGAGCGGTAACCGCGTAAGTCGGGGTATAATTTCGCATATAAATAAATACAAATAATTTTTAATTGGGGCCGGAGACTAAAGAAAACAATAATTTAGAAAAAAATGTTTAATAAAATCTTAGATAACACATATGTATAACAAATTAGGCCTATATTATTTTAAAATTTTTTACATTTACTTGATTATTACGCCATAATTTTAACATTGTTTCCATCTCAGCGATAATACCATGACGTTTACGAATGATGCTCGAATTTAAAGAATGAGCATATTTCGCAGCTTCGAGAATTTTTTCTTTGCCTTTTATAATTGTTCTGACCGACAATTCCAATAGATCAAACTTCTTTCCCAATTCACAAATTTTCATTTTTGTATCGAAGTCTTTAATAACGGCTACGTTCGTAAAGTCAAGCGAGTTAAACGCGTTAGTAACGAATCGTTCGAAAAGTCTAACGAAATAGGAATAACGATGACTTCATTCTGGCTTAACTCGTTCGACTTTACGAACATACCCAATGTTAACTTTACATTCCAAAGATAAAGATTTTTTTTCTTGTTTGATGCAGAAGAATTAGTTCTACTTCGTTTGGATGACATAGTAGAGTCTCTCGAGTCTCCATAGATATAACAAACACAGAAATAAATAACACAAAATAAATTGTAGCTATGTGTGGATTCCGCGCGACACATCCGAACACATAAGCTAAACGATAGTGTGGGGGAGTGAGTAATCGAGGGTTGCGTGGCGCTCAAACAAAAGACGAATCGACGAGATTTGAAAATCGCGTAACTCCGGGTTCGCGTAAGTCGGGGTATCACTGTACTGTACAGTACATAAAACTAGAGTTAAATAGTAATATATTTATAATGAGTAGCTACATCAAAATAACTCTATTTCTGCAATATAAAAATTTTGGTGGAATTAATAGACGAAAATAACATAACACATGTACGATCTGCCAAGCCTGGTGCTTTCCATGAATACTTTTTAGTCTACGGGAAAGTAGCCCTTTTGTAGGTAGTAGTAACATAAGATAAAAATCCGAAAATCCCCAAAAGTGAGTAACATCACTGATATTATCTACTTTACAACTGGTGGGTAATAAATGTATTTAAATTTCTTTACAATTGGGTGCAATTTGAAAAAAATTGTAAGTTTCCACTGTCGCCTGTCTGTCCATCTGTCTTTTCTTAATCTCGAATATGGAGTTACATAGATGAAAGACGAGAACAGATATGGAAACCAATATATTTTCTCATAATAAATATTTCTCGTTTATTATGACATCGTCACAATGCCGAACTTCAATTTTTTAATCATACTTTTTAAATTTATTTAATTTAAAAAATATGCTCTCCACCCCAAATTAGTAGTGTCTTGCTCCTGTACATAATAGTTTTTCTGTTATCAACAGAGTAATACCGATTATCTATCTAACACCTGCTTTTTTCTCTTTTTTAATAATTTTTCTCATAATTGTAAGAAAGTTTAAATGTATATTTAATCTTTTATTTTAGAAAACCAGTTTCATATTTTGGATATGCTCAATTACATCAATGTTATTTTCAATATACGGGTTACACGGATATATAACGGAGGTATCGCAGAATGAAAGTATAGTTCTGTTGTTCAGAGCGTTTTCAACTTATCTATGGTTAACTGGCCAAATATGGATGTGCATTTCATTTACTAATGGAAGCGGAGGTAAGTAGCATTTAAATTTAATGCATAAGTTTTGTACATTAGTACAGAAGAGCCGTTGCGATTAAGTTATAAATTTAAAAATTTATTATTATTTAATATCAGACATAGATTTAATTAATTAATCAGTAACTTTTAACAGTTATAATATGATATGGAAATATTTATATTAAAAAACAGTAGAACGAAGATTATCAGCATAATATTTATTTTTTTACTAACGAATTATTTGTTGTTATTCCGTTGTGTAATTATTTCTTTTACTCAACTTACGATGCATGAAATTTCTTGAACAGCTTTTGTGTAAGTCTCATCGCCGAGTCATTAGTTCTTCGCATTAATACAGTCGATTCGGTTATTAGTCCTGCTGACACACTATTTTTTTAGAAAA
Source organism: Centruroides sculpturatus (assembly GCF_000671375.1). Lineage (NCBI taxonomy): Eukaryota > Metazoa > Arthropoda > Arachnida > Scorpiones > Buthidae > Centruroides > Centruroides sculpturatus. Next base: position 132,388 of record NW_019385771.1, read on the forward strand.
CTATACAAAAGAGACACGAATTTAGATATTTTTGGCTTTTCCATCCGTGACCTCCGTCTGTTTCCTTTATCAGCTGTCAATTATGGAAAGATAATCTTCCAATTTTTTAGATTGTACTGCAATGATTTTTTGTACAGAAATAATTTCTTGTCCTTAAAATGGTTTTATTGTGCTCAGATGTTTGTTTTATTAGTGAGAACACGCGTTGACATAGCTCTTTAATAATATAACTCGTTATATCGTACCTCAATTGCATAACTTATTGGGATGTTCGTTCAGTAGCCACGAAAAGCTCCGGTCCCGATGCCGTGCTTTTAAGCGGAATCGATTGTATTTCATAATTATAGTTTTGCTAGATGTACGAAAATTTATATTTGGTTTAGAACTTTAGATAGTACGAGAGTTTATTTTACGAGGTACATGTTCAGTTAGATCTCATATACATTAAACATACAAGATTTTTTCGATCGATGTAACAAGTTGATGCTTCAAATATTTTATATTTTTAAATAACGAACAATATTTTATTGTGACATTGTCACAATGCCGGGCTGCAATTTTTAATTTTCGTATTTTAAAATATACGCTCTTCACTTCAAATTAGTAGTGTACAGTACGAGGTACATGTTCAGTTAGATCTCATATACATTAAACATACAAGATTTTTTCGATCGATGTAACAAGTTGATGCTTCAAATATTTTATATTTTTAAATAACGAACAATATTTTATTGTGACATTGTCACAATGCCGGGCTGCAATTTTTAATTTTCGTATTTTAAAATATACGCTCTTCACTTCAAATTAGTAGTGTACAGTACAATATACTTTTCTGTTAGCAATGTCATGTCATGTCATCTATCTAACTCTTTCCAGAAAAAATTTTTGAATTGAAGTAAGGTATCGGAAGTTCTTGTACTGTTAATCGAAGCCTCCTGTATATTTCCATTCCATACTGGGTCTCGGATTTCGTCTAAGTTATTTCTCGAGATTAACCTAACCTAAGGAAAGACGGACAGACAGCAGATAGTGAGAAGTTATTAGTCTACAGTTTTTTTCAAATTGCAGCCCGATAAACATTTTCCTGATATACATTTGTCTTTCTTTCAATTTAATTTAATTCGCACTTGCTCGTGGACTCTGATGATTATTTCAAGATCATCAAATTTTTACTTATTTCCTTTTAATGGCATCATATTTCTTGATAACAGTATCTTCAAAAACACGATGCATGACATCTTCAGTCTGTACAATGTGTTTGTCTTTACAAATAGAACTGGTCACTGTGTTTTAAACCTTTATTAAAGTCATTAAATGAAAGCAGTGCTTTATACATGCAGATTGACAACACTAAAACTTGCCTATACACTCTCACCTGTTATATTATCTTGTTTTTGTTCTTAAGTGTAAGGAATTTTCTTGATTAGTATCAAAAGTTTATATAATATATTTTACTAATTCATTTTTATGTATTGTAGGTGCAGTTAAAAGGTTTTTGTCTCATGATGTATTTTTAATATTGGGTCGTCTAAATGTATCTCTCTATATAGTACATATCTTTATTATAGTATACATTATCACTTGCACTAGAAAACCTTTTTATCTTTCGATCATGACATTGGTAAGAAATTTATTTACTAAATATTCATAACAATTTGTGACAATACTATAATAAGATATTTTATACAATTTATAATACTATTTTTTATCATAATTTTCTAACATATTTACAGTACTTCCTCAGACTGAATTTTAATATACGGAGTGTTGAAGTTTTTCTTTATGTTTTCGATTGTAATCACTTAAATGCCTTTATCTAAAGCTCTCATTATCTGATTTTTGTAGAATTATAATCATGTTACCATTTAATTATGTAAGCCTTAGGGCATGTTCACACAGGCGACTTTTAGTCGCGTTACAAAAAAATCGTTTGTTGCTCGTGTGGTGGCTATGCGATGAATCGCATAGCCACCACACGAGCAATAAATATGTAATTGGGATTCAAAAATACCCAAAAGTTTTCAAATTTCTAATTTTCAGTATGAAAATACTGAAGTACTCGCGTGCATTTCATTTCTTCTTGCGTGGTTTCGTGATAGAATACAAAAGTGATATTGGGTTTATCCAATGGTAGTCTGGCAGCTACTAAATGAGCAGTTTTGTGAAATATGTCATTTTTTAAGAAATGAGAAACATTTCCATTATTTTCCTGGATAACGTAATTGTGACGCCACGTGAACACATTCCACTTAAATAAACATATGAGATTTGCACGGGGAGTTACGACAAAATAATCGCCTATTATTTTATAATGGTGTTTATTGATTGCAACAGTCATATAGCGACAGCGAATAAAATGGAACATATTGCACTTTTCTGTCTCGGCTACAAAACCAGTCGTTTGCATGGTCGATTCCGTTGAAGTACTGCATTTCTAATTTCAATGAGGATTTCTAGCAGTAACAAAGCTCTATAACTCAGAATGTTACTTTATTACTGCTACAAGTCAGTAACAAAGCTTCAGTAACTAAGTGACTTTCAATGACTTTGTTACTGAAAGGCTCTTAACTTCCATTTGTACTGTTAACGTTGGTTTAGTATGAAATACTTCTTCACTTTGAATTTCACATATTATATTATATTATCACATATTACATTTTAATAATAAATTAATTATAATTGCCTTTTTTTATTTTACAGAGGATGTTAAATATATTCATCACACTTATTTCTATCGTCGCATCCTTCGTTTTATATTTATTTCTAGAAGCGCCATTTAATTCTATTTTCAAAATGATATTTCACAAAAGAAATTCGAAAGAAACTTTAACACAAACGAATAACTATCAACTTCAAACAATGAAGAAGTACGAATAACTAATAATTGTTAAATTTAATTCGTTATAATTTTCATACTGTAATAAATTATACTTCTATAAAAATTAAATTGGATTTATTTATGAATAAAAATAAGAGAATACAAATATTAAATGTTGTCTAAAGAAACGATTTAATATTCACGGCTGTCGAAATGCAATGCATGGTGACATTTCGGGTCACGAAGAAAATATTTGAGTAAACACATGGTAAAAGCGCTCACCATAGTGGCACTTTTGGAGCTGCAAGCAACGAAACAAAGGAAACACTTAAAAATGTGGTTTATTGAGAGCATATTGGGAATTTGGCAAGAACTAAAGACAATCTCACGGTGAATGCGAGAAGAATCACAGAGAATGAATTACGTCGGCATAAAACACATTGGCATTTGGGTTTACATCTTCAGCATGGTGAACACATTGAGAAGTTCTGCATGGCTAAAATTTGTGTATAACATGAATGTCTTGAATGAATGTTTTGTTCTCTTAAATTAAATTCTTTCGTCCAATATTGAATCCTCTTGTAGGCCAACTTATGATATGCTTTTGATAGGCCAATTTTTTCAACGTTAAAACTGTGAATTAAGTTCGTTAATAAAGTATAAGAAGAATCTGTACATTTTGTTACCGCAGGAGTATTTTAATATCAGTAGTTAAAATCTAGTTGAGATGTTGTTTTTAGTGATCCTATTTATTTTTCATAATATCTCGAGGTTGTGTAAATTTTACGCTTCAGGATACTATTTTAAATCTAAAATCTTTATATTGTGTTTATTTATATTTTTGTAATATTGTTAGTCTATATGTCCAATAGTGTTAGTTCAGTTCAACATGTAAATATGCTTATTTAATATAATATGCTAGAGTACTTGGTATTAAGAGATTAGTCAATTGAAATGAATGTAATTATTTTCATGATATCAGTCATTTGAATTTTACATTTAGTCAGAGAATTTTAGCAATATAAAGGTATAAATTCATATATTATATATATAAGTAAATGTATAATTTTTAACAATTTAAACTTTATTACCATCTGGCGATATTATACATTTGGATTGAAATTATTTTACAAAGATGAGCCACTAAAATATAGCTGAAAATCTATTTTTATCAGCTTGCTTTTAGTTGCCTGGGGAAGCCCAAACTACAGGGGTAACGTTTGAAACTTTTTTGTCTGAATTTTTAAAGAAAGTTTCTGCGATAGATTTTGACGATTTTGGTGCAAAATTACTCAGTATAATCTTGTTCTTTGCATGAATTACATTTTGGGAAATATAATTAAATGTGAGATAAGATATATTTAAAAAACGAAAGTGCTGACTTTTGCCTATTTGATACTTAAAAAAGTATATTGACATTTCTGGGTGTTGTTTTCTGAAATATAAAGCCAGACAGTTGCATGACAGTTTTTCATGGTTTGGTGAATTTCGGTTGAACAACGGAAAAGTAAGCTCAGTTCTAAAAAAAAAGGAACCAGAATCCCCACTAGATTGCGCCACGTTATTTAGCTTTTCAATTGCCTAGCTGTAATAACGGGAAGCTTCTGGAACAATGCGGATTTTGTCATTTCTTTCAAAATGTGGACTTTTTGATTTCATGTTTGTACTGAAATACAGTCGGTTTCGTTTAATTGGACCACCAATTAATTGGGGAAGCTTTTTTATTAGGCCAAATTTCAAAGAATGTAAACCAAATTAATAAATTAATACATAATTTAAAAGCGTAATTAGGACAGTAGAAGAAAAGGAATTTAGCAATTTCTGATATATTTTATAGATCTTCCAAAAATATGTCAACTCTACATACACTAATGTTGTGTAGGCCTAACAATTGACAGAGAGACAAAGCAATTTTCTCTCTCGCTCGGGTGGTTCGGTTTTTCCGGAGGGGGTCAGCATAACGGGAGGTATCACATCAGGATTTTACTCTTTATTAAGCACAAATAACAAAAATATATTTTAAGCTCTTAGTTTCCACTGGTGGGATTCGTTTCTTGTCAAAACAAAAACATTTGTACAAACATATTTGGTGTTTACTGTTTTATAATTATTTTATTTAAAAATAAATATTAAATTTACGTAAAAACAGATCTATATTAGTCTGAGGTGAACCTGAATGCAAGCTACTGATCTTGCTCTGAATTGTACTGGCTCAATTCCTTCCTCTCATCCAATCCAAAATTTTTAATTTTTATGTAACTACAGGTAACCCCCGTATAACACGGGAGTTACGTTCCAAAAATTGCCATGTTATGCGAATCCGTGTTATACGAAACAAAGAATTAGTGCGAAAAGGGGGGTTAGGTTCCAAAAATTAAGAAACATGCTGTTAATTAAATCCTTATTTAAATCGAATTTATTATTCATTTTTTTCATAGGTAAAATACTTATTTATTATTTAAGTAAATATTTTACCAGAGGATTATTCATCCTATATGATGATCTCAGCATGAGCATCATCAACTGGTAACAGTTTTTGGGTGTGTTCGTTAATAGTGGTCACTCTGCAACGGGAGTGCGCTGCTGTTTGTAGGCATTTAGGAACGACGGTGAAAGAAAGATGGCGGCGCCCGCACTATCGAGAGTATCGCGATAGAGGAATCTATAATTCTAAAACGAGCTTTTAGAGGTAAAAGGAGGGTCCCAATTGTAAAATTAAACCATTAAATGAATTATTTGTTGAAAGAGCATTCGAAGTAGCCACGAAAACAATTAGAATGCTCGCGCGGAGTTACGCGGAAGTATAAAAGAACGCACCCTTTATTACATTTTATGTTGTACGAGGGTTTTACCCAATTCCCGAACCGTGATTGAGTGAACCCGTGCTATAAAACCACCGTGTTATACGGGGGATGTTCCCAATTCTCTAACAGTGTTAGAGTGAATCCGTGTTATAGAAGTGCCGTGTTATACGGGGGTTACCTGTATATCGAATGTGTTTTTAGTTGTGTCAAGCGATTCAGGAACGTTATGTTTCAGACGCAGTTCCCTTAGTCCAGACTGGACAAAACCTCAAATGTTTTAAACTAAAGACTCTAATTTATTATAGGAGACAGTTTCCCACAAAAATTCCTCCTCGCAAGCATCCCCAACGGCAGATAGACCGTCAGTGATGTTGAAACTTTCATTAGGCTGCATTTTGAAAAAAATTGTAGACGTATAAATTCCCACTGTCATACCCTGTCTGTCTGTCAGTCCGTTTGCCTGTCTGTTCGGTATTCCTTAATCTCGAGAAAGGACAAAGACAGATAGAATATAAGGCCAGACATGGAAATTATAGCGCTGGGAAGACCCGATTAACTACATATTTTCGCCGCTACAAACCGAAAGTCACCTTATTGTAATTAAATATTTCCCCCGAAAAATGTTAGATAGATGGATGACAGGCGCGACTATATTGTAAAGGAAAACTATTATTTACAGGAACAAGCTACTACTAATTTCAGGTGGAAAACATATACTTTTTATGGAAAAATAAAGAGAGAATGGTCATCCAAAATTTGGCCATTACATTATGATATTCAATGGAGTTATGAAAATCTGCAAGATACTACAAGAGATAAATTCTTACAGCCAAATGTTCCCTTTTCCACTTAAATTTAACTAAGTAGATTTCTCGAACGTGCAAAATATGAACTGAATTTCCCCTTTAGATTAAGGTAACATCACTGACAGGCTATCTGCCGATGGGGAATGCTTGCGAGGAAAACTTTTTGTGGGTAACTGTCTTCTATTTGCGTTAGAAACGTAAAGAAAACTGGAAATACTTCCCGTTGCCAGCCAGTTGTCATTTATGTACCCATGAACTATGTGCAGGACTTATATTTTCTCGAATATTGGAGGTCATCTGGAAGATATTTCCAATCATTTCCATGATTGCAACAGAATGAAAAAACAGAAACAATGAAGCCAGAATAAATCAAATATTTTGGCAGAGGAAGCAATAAATATTATTTACGAAAATTATATTTCAAGATTTCTTTCATTCGTCGATATGACATTGTTTGTACTGTGTGAATAAGTACAGTTTACGATTTCTAAAACATAAATAGCAAATTATACTAGAAATGTTATTTTATAAATAAAACACATGTTTACTTTGTTGATTGAAAAGTACAAAATAATATAAGTCGTATATAACAAGTTAAGACATTAACTTTATCATGTGCAACATGTAAATTTTCGAAAATTTTAAGAGTGAGAATGTAGGAATAACTCGTGTTATGCATTTTTTAAATTTTAAACATAAAATATTTTAAATTTAGCTAAATAAATAAAGTTTAATGTATGACTTTAAATTACCATCCTTTACTTATCAAAAATGTACATTATAAATATTAATATAAGATACAAATATTAGATGACAGGCCCGTGTAAAAATATGCAAATATTTATAATCTAAAATACGCATTACTTAAATTATTACAAAAATATATTAAGATTTAATTTTCTCAAAGGCTTTATATAAATTAAGGTTTTTAGTGAAGATCGTATTTTAAAGATAAGGCACCAAAGGCAGTAAAAATTGTATTGTATTTTCTCGAACTCGAATATAAAGTGTACATTACTTGTTAACATTCTGAAATTATTTTTAGAATTTACATATTTATGAATTTTTTACCGATCCCATTGCTTTTAATTTGATTTTATATTTAAAAAATTGTATACTTTTTATAATTATTTAATACGATTTTCATATTTTCATAATTACGAATATTAATTTTATATTTTCTTCTTAATTATAACATTAACATGTATTCAACTCTGCGATTGAATACTTACAAAATGAATATTATCTTGGGTTTTGCTCACTCATTACAAAAAATCTCTGTTGATTTCTTGTGAATGATTTGATTCTATTCTGAATCACTTATTAATTTCTAACAATTACTAAAAACAGTTTATATCTCACCTAATCTGGCCATTTTCTTTTTTATACATCTGATTAGGCCTTCTCTCCTAACCTTACAATTAAAAATGATGCAATTGGTATTAATTATCAATAAGGTACGCTTTAACTAGATGTTGTTTACAGCAACTTCTTTCGCAATTCTTCCATGTTTAATTATTTATTATAAATATTATCTATAAAAAATTTTCGTGCTCGTAAAAAATATTTCATCTTAAAAACACAATCGAGAGAATTTGTAGTTACAAGTAAAATGTAATTGTAAATTGCTTAAAATTATTTACAATTTACAAATGTTAAATCTCCCACGCTGTTGCGTGTTATGAAATCAATAAAGTAAATTGTCGAAAGGTGAAAGTTAACACCACCGGGTTTCTTCTCACTTGCACTTGTAACACCAATCAGTACGGGTGTATTACCATTCTCTAGGGATATAAGAGGACCACCAGAATCACCCTAAAATTAAAAAGATTACATGTAATAATGCTTGTAGCACAAACCACAGAAACGGGAATGGATAATCGTAACAACAAATGGAAGAGTATAAGTTCTCAGTGATATGATAAATGTCTTTTTGGTCAGCCCAAAAATTACTCAGTGATTGCTCTGCAAAGCAACTCTTGAGTCTGCTGTTGCATGAAATGTCTATTAATTCCTTTTGGTCAGAGATGGGAAGGTGGTCGGTGGAGTTATTCGCAACAGCTACAAAAATTTTCAAAATTAATTTCGCGAAAACAAATTGTGTTAATTGTACAATTTTTGTTTCTTGAGAAAAAGAATTTCATTTAGGTATTGTAGCAAATGCATTTTTTTATTAAATTTCGAAAATATTTTTAATTATAAATAAACGAATTTGTGCATTCGACATCATGTTGTAAATTGTCGAATTTTTGATGGTCCACCCATTATTTTTTTATTGCTTCATCTCATGCATTTAAATTTGAAATCGACCGATTTTAGATTGCCGTGCGTACCCCTTCATGCAATTTCGCTTACCCCTATGGGTACGCGTATCACTAATTGGGAACCATTAATTTAGATAACCGGAACCACGAATACAAAGAAAACATTCTATAAATTTTAATAAACGAAATAAATATATATAGAAGGCTTAATGATACACATACCAGTACAGTTAATTGCTACGACCGACCCACTGAGTTTCAAGGCACTTCAGTATACGAAACACGGTCGTTATTATTGGCACACACAATGCTGCGACAATGTAGAAATTCCAACTCTATATCCAATTTATCATCCGAAACAGTGAACAGACAAGACAGCTAATAAAAAACAGAGCGGATAGTGACAAAGTCGGGTAGAAGAGTGTTGGCTCACGTGGTCCCGATAGACAAACAGAATCTGTGAATTACACTGGAGTACTTTCCATTTCTTTTTCTAACTCCTCTCTAGCCAAAATTTTCGATACCATCAGGTTGTTATTACTACTAGTGTAATTACTGATCCCGATTTCCAAATCGCGAAATACAACAGAAATTAAGAGTTCGATCATCTCGGTATCTCGATACCATAGTCGGAGAACACGTTGTCTCTTGAGTAGGAATGCTCTATCGTTGTCGTTCTATCTGCGCTATTCCTCACACTTCTAAAATCGCCGCTAAAACCATCTCTTATTCATTGTATTTTACATATATATATCCTACACGGACCAATCGATGGTCGGGATCCTCGTGATGGATTCAGAGTCTTTTCTTTTGAAGAACACACATAAGGTCTTGTGTTACCTGGTCAACCACTAAAAAATGAAAACAGACAAAGGAAGTAGTAACGGAAATGGAAAGAAAACAATGGAACTAGACGAAGCATCAATCCAAATAAACATGAATATAGTCCTGACGACAAAAAAAAAAAAAAAAAAAAAAAAAACAGAAAAATAACTATAAACCGGAAAACTATTTTACAATGTATACAGGTTTGTACTTACTATCATTGTGGAAACACCTTGTTTACGTGTGAGAATTAGTGATTTGGATTCGTACATCGGATTTCCTTTGTAGGGAGTGTCGCTAACTTTGATGACATTGACATCAGCCGCGTGGAGATAATGTGTCGTATCTTGCATACCTTCAGACATGAAATTTACAATTATAATATAGTCGTTATTAAATTTACAAATAATTCAATACAGTTCAATTTTAAAAAAAGTGTAAATATAATATATACTGTTAGCTGCTCAAAAAATATTGCAAATAACTTTCAATCACTAACAAGGGGCATGTACCGAATACCGGGTAGCTGAAAGAATAAAAGTTCCATTCTCTCTGTTTGGGAAGACCAAGTTCAAGATAATGTAACAGAAATTTTTATAAGTGAGTCTACCTCGTTTATGATGAGATCCATCCACTACTACCCACTTGTTTCCGTTGTGGTGCTAAGTGAACAAATTGTGAGACAAGCAGAGGGCCAGAAGGACGATCACTAATGACCACTTACACTGCACAGGTTGTTAAAACCCGATCTCTGAGTCGGTGGATAACTTAGGAGGGCAAAAAGTGAGTGGGGAGGTCGCGAGCACATGGACAGGTGTCTTCACGGGTAAATGCTCGACAGGTTAACAAATAAACCATTTATCGATTAACTAAAATTAACACACAAAATTCGGTCACAAGTCTATTTGACTAAACGCTACTCGATTAAATGCGGTTAAATGCGATAAAAATGCAACTCGGGAAAAAGAGTTCACAAAGTTTTAACAAATACATATATGTGCACGTGGTAAGATTGGAGAGGATGGTTCAAGTATGGCGGTCGTATTCTTCTCCGACGAGTTTCCGTACCTGAATATGGAAATCGACGACACAAGTACAGAAATAACTTCCTTGCGTTGATCCGCCCCATGTTTCTGGTAGCGAGAGCTTTTATAGTGTTAGTGGGGAAAGCCGTCCGTTTGTTGACGATGACGTGCATTTCATGACAGCTAAGTGTTAACTTTTTCACCTAACTGTTAATAGTTAAAGGAGCCCTCTGCTCTGATACTCCGCGAGGAATTTTATTTTAAAGGGATGTTTACAAAATTTCGATCAACGAAAAAAATGGAAAGTTTCTTTTCATTTACAAAATTCGCGATTTAAAAACCGCGGTCTCACAATATATATAGAACTGTACGTATAAAAAATCGACGCTTGTAGGGTTAAGGGTACTAAAATCTACTAGCAATATTCGATAGATTTATTGGAAACCGGTGAACGTTTTTAAACTGTTTCGATTAATTTTGACGAAGCATAGCCTCTAAAATCTTCTAATATGTAACGGTAATCATAAGCACAACCGAAGATAGTTAATTAACTTCTAGTTTACTTCAATGATACGGAGGAAAATGAAGTCAAATATAAGGCTACTAGAAAACTGCAAACCGGTACATTCTCTCTGTCGTTCGTCTAACCTTTAATCTCGAGAACGGAGATAGATGAAAGCCAAGACCAAATGTGGAAAGCTTAATGGCAGTAAGTCCCGATTAATGATATAAGAACGCCCGGTTTCCACCGAAAAGCCATTAGATCCAATCAAAGTTTTTTTCCTGAAATAAGTTAGATAAACGACTGGCACGACTCTGATTTTAAAGGAAAAGTATGGAGTACAGGGGCAAGCCACCACTAATTTGAAATGGATAGCATATTTTAAGTTTATTAAATTAAAAATGTGATTAAAAATTGCATCCCGGCATGTGACGATGTCACAATAAATAATTTTTCGTTAGCATAAAAGCCTATATTTTCATAATACGTTTTTGGAACTTCAAAGAATGAGTAAAACTCCACATATTTTCGCTTTTTTGCACCAATATATCTTATATTTTTAAATATTATTCAAAATTTAATGTGTATTTACCTGTACCAGTTCTTCCCCATCCAATTATCAATGTTCTAGATGAAGGGCAATCTCTATTTTTGTGCGGAAGAGCGATCGGATGTACAAACGAAGGAAGAACAGAAGTGGCGACTTTAGAAACAACGTCTTTTATTATTAAGAGGGCGATATCGTAATGAAATAAGTCTCCAACAAAGTTCGGATGTTGAACTTTTTTCGTAAAATACACTTTCCTTCCAAAGTATTTATCTTTGTGTCCTACTGTCCCGTACAATCCTTCAATTGTGTAGCTATAATATATAAAGATTGCAATGACACATAAGAATGTTTTACTAAAATATATCGTATTGTAAATAGGTACATTTCATTTTTGTATAGTATTTATAAGATTAAATTGCTTCAAATTTTTAAAAGCATTGCTCATTCGTTTTAATAAATTGTGCAATGCATACTTAGTTACAACATGAGCAACTCCTAGTGCAGTTCTCGTTGTTATCAATGTGAATGTTGCTAGAAAATCGCCAGAAAAGCGTCCTTGGATTCTTTGATTGAAAATGGCAATCTAAAATAAAAATGTTATTTACTTTATTTCGTACACAGTTTGTTATAAAGAATATAATTATTGAAAATTTTTTTCGATAGCCAAAAGGATGAAAAAGTTAAAAAGTAAACCCACATCTCTGGGTGAATTTATTTCGGAGGAATTAACAGAGAATTTCCAGGAGTGACATTAGATATTTTGAGTCCGCTTTCTCATTATTCAGCCCTCCCATTGTTGGCACGGTCGAACCCATTATAAGTATGATTAATTGATGATTAAGTGGTGCCCAAAGACCAGAAAAAAGTCATAACTAAAAAAGAATTTAGTTTACCATGTATGGATAATCCTCAATTTCAACTCGCTTACCACCAATCATTCTTCGTACAATTCCTGCAAATATCATTAAATAATCAAAAATAATTATCATTTTTCATTAATAAACTGTATTTTTAACTCACTCGGTTTATTTTCACTCTCCTCTGCTTTTCCACTCCAACAAAGAATTATAACGAATAAAAAAATCATATTTAAATTCCGATTGAACATTCTGTAACATAACATACGCAATATTATGTAAATAAAATAATATCAGTAATCCATATTAATAAGTAAAGAGGAATATTCAAATACACGTCTCCACACCATTTTTGATAAATATTCATGTTTATGCTATAGAACTTGATAAATAAAACGAAGAATACGAATAACAACCTAAAATTAAATGTTTTTTCTATTGAAATCTTTATTACGTCAAAATATTTCACAAATTATATTTGTTTATGAAGACATTCCTGTTATCATCGTTACTAAGTAAATTGTATTTAAAGAATTTTGTAAAAGATAGTTGCAATTAACTAAGATATTTCAATTTAAATCGATTAATATTTACTTTTTAACAATATTATTTTGTACATTACTTAATTATGGCGGTATTTAAATCCTTTGCAACGTGTTTTAATTAAGCTCCTATATATTTCTTTTCGTTATCAAATCTCATGTTGAAGTGTAATTACTGTGTCGAAATTATTACTTAATTTTTATAATGGTAATTTGAAGATAATTTCTATATCTTAAACGAATATATTTATATTTAATCGAGAAATTAATGTGGTTATATGTAATTTATATTTCGCTGTTTCCTGTAGCAAATAAAAAGTTAAGACGGAGTAAAATACCTTTAGACGAATTTTAAAATGTTTGTTAAATTATTTTTATAGTAGTTAAATTATAATGAAGTGGTTTTATGTTTAACTATTGTCTTGTATGAACAATTTATAATTATAGTGTAAATTCGATTAGATATTCCGGTTATTGCTCTTCATAATCATCTAGGCTATGCCGCGTCATGATCTTGCATAGTAGAATCCATGAGTATCAAATAATCATAAATTCCGTTACTCATGTGAGTAGTTTCAACGATTTCGACAATCTGAATTCTGGAAATCCCAGTGTCAAACACACGGACTAATATTGAGATCTCTCGAGGCAGAATTCTTTCCGTCTCGAAAGATTTCAAAGCAGATAGTTACCATATATAGAAGTGAATGACAGCGACCACGAGAGAAGTAAAATGCCATTCATGCCCCTGAAACGTGTTAAGATTAGAAACTGATCTATAAACTTTACAGATGTCACAGTGGTTACCTATTTTCAACGATGATTTATATAGGAAAAGGTACCGTTTTCAGCGACAAATATATAAAATGTCATAAGTATTACTGCCAGTAATCGAACCACTTTTGGAAAAAGAATATTGTCTCACAGCCAACTACTTGTAATATTATATACTGTATTCCACAACCTAGGGGCTTTTCTCATTTAGCGTAAGACATGCATCAACTGAACTATTCGATTGAATAGCAAAGAAAGAGCACTGAATAATCGATAAACTGAACCGCTAATTTGTGGCTGTAAAAGGTGGAAAAGTAACTGTAATGAAATGGCACGAAAAAATACATTGGTATGTACAGTAAAGAAAAATTATTACGAAGAATGTAGTGAGAAAAATCATTTAGTACAGTGGAATCCCGGTTAACGAACGTAATCTGTTTCACGAGTCCGTTCGTTAACCGAAGCAATTTTTCCCATAGAAATTAATGCAAATACAATTAATCCGTTCTAGACGTCAGTATTTTTGTGATTTTATTTGCAAAATGGGTTTTATTTAATGAAAATATAGGAAAACGTGCTCATAAACAGTCGATCTAGGTTAAATTTTCGGAAAAGAGGAAAGATTTCACGGGTATAAAAACATCACATACGGTCGTTAAAGTTCTAAAATAACAGATAGCAAAAACAATAGGCTAAATTATGAGCGAAAGGCTTATAGGTTTATCAACAATTTCTGATCAGAGTCGACGAACAGGTGTCAAATAAACGCCTCGGAACAAACCTTTCTCGTGACCTGATCTGGTTTCGGTTTTCACCTGAAGAAAAAGAAGAAAACAATAGGGAAGCGAGGAATGGGGCGCAGGACTAATCGTAAGGTGAAATTCAAGGAAGAAATACTATAAAAACCCCGAATCTCAAGGTCAAAACGCAGTTTTCCTAAACATTCTATGGCGATTAATCTGTGTCGTCTTCATCTGGATTAAGCCTGAAGTCGTGCCCGCTAAAATTTGTGTTGTGTCTCGCGGACCGCTCCAGTCGTTGCAGCTCTGTCACCTACCATCGCTTCTGTGACCAAGCGAACCCATCTCGTCCGCTCTGGGGCTACGACTGATCAGCTTGCACTATCGTAGGACCAGCGATACGCCACTCCTCAGTGCCGAGAGAAAATACTGTAGATAAGCCATTTCCAACTACCTCAAATATGTAAGCATCTTCCCGTTCTAATAAACGATTTTCACTGTAAAATACTTGTCATCTTTGTCTCTTCCGCCACACCAACGTACGAATGGACCCTAGACCATCACCGACACACGATTAACTGATTTTCCCTAAAAGTCGGCAAGCTTACAAATTTGACACAAAAAGCCGTTAAGTTCGTAATCCAAGACAAAATTTTTCCAAAATAAAAGTTCGTTAACCAGGACGTTCGTTAACCGGGGTTCCACTGTATTTAAAGTCTTATCGACACATTGATGCTACTTTCTCCTATTAATAAAATGATAAATAAATGAAGTCAACGAAAAACTTACTCAACCGAACGACTGATAGAAAAACACGTTACTAATTTTCTTCCACCAATAGCAAAATCAATCGACAGCAAGAGGCATACTGCAGTATACTGCAAAGAAGACACAGTAAATTGAAGAAAAGAAGTCTCGTTACTTCTCTGAACCACGTAATGTTTGTGCTGCACAATGCTTTGTTATTTATCACAGGCAAGAAATTATTTGAATTATTTATATTTTTGACATTGAAATAAAAATTAGGAAAAATGCTTCGGAAAATCGAGGTTCTTCTGCATATGGGCTTATAGAGGGAAAGATATATGGAATAAACTGTGGCAGTCGTGCCAGGAAAGAGATGAGCAGTGACAGATCAAAAAGCAACGTTTACAAACAAAAGTTACATTTAATGAGATAACGAGGCTATGTCCCAAACACCTGATTATTATCAGTATCAAATTTTTAAAATATGCTGTACTCTCTCACTGTTATACAATCTTCCAACTTACAATAATTGTGTTGTAGAGCCGCACAAACAAAAAAGTAAATTGCCAGAAGAGACTTGATATCAAAAAAATTTTTTAGAGGAATCATAGTTTCAGGAGTATTACCAATGCAGTAGTTTTCTGTTCGTAGAGTATCCCAGACTTATCTGTACTTGTCCAAGCCCCATAATGAAAAAAGTTCTGTTAAATTATTTCGATTTAAATTACGTTATATGAACATTCAGAGGATTAATGATAAAAATGTATTGTGTCTTTTTCAGTGTCAGCATATTTTACAAAAGTGTCACTTTACATTCTACAGATGTACTGTTGCCTTCCTCTACATTTATCGATAAAAAATTATTGATGGTTTTCGTTGATTTACTGGTATGTTTTGGAGTTTGTAAACTGTTTGGAGATGACGAGTCCTTGGCGAGATTAAAAATAATCTTACTTGCAGAATGTATATTTCAGTTTGAATAATTGAATTTCATGTAGCATGTAAACAGGGATGGTGGAATGTTTCTTTTATAACGTTATGCAGCGAAATCAGAAAAAATTCTAAATTTTTAATTATTTTACACTTAAAAGTATAAACAAAATATAAAATTGCAACGTTTAACAAAGAAAATACTTTGCTTCTGTTTGTATCACTAAACTTGTTAATTTCTTCCGTTCAAAATTTCAGATCAACAAACTTAAAATCATGACAAAATGTGTTTATAATCAAAGGAGTTTAAATAAAATAAAATAAAAAGGAGTTTTCTAAATTAAAAGGTATAAGAATTAAAACAAATGTCTACTATTAATTAATTCCATGATACGTTATGATAATAAGTTAAGTTTAATATAATGAAAATATAAAAAGAATATTACCTGAAGAAAAATTCAATATTTTCGAAATACTATTTGTAAAATTTATATTTAGAAACTCGTACTGATTGCCAATATAGCTTTGTAATATACTGTTTTAGGTGTTGTTTTCAATACGCATGACAGTTTATACTAGGATTATTAGTTTAAGTATTAAACATGAGTATAGCACTTTATATGTTTATTATAAATACGGCATTTAATTTCATTTAAACAGTTATAGATCGAAAACTTCAAAATTATATACGTAATATATCGTTAAGTTAAAATTTATGTTCGTCATCAATTATAATTGTCCACTGCAAGACATATGGTCTTCAACGACTTCTATCCCGAGTTTTCTGCATCCCCTTCACCTTCATTTTCTTCTCTTTTTCTTCTGTGTATCTCACGCTTGGCCATCTAGATAGTGTTCTTGATTGTGGAATCCATTCTGTGTGGGCGAGTGGTCTACGTTGCCACTCATCGTAGTGGTGACCAGACCCTAAAGACTGGGAGGTTCGTCGTGGGTTCGCGCCACGGTCGGACAGGCTGGCTGCTTGGAGTTTTCCGGGTTTTCTCCTTGCGTATAACGACTGAATAGGAGGCCAGTTCCCCATAAAAGTCCTCCCGGAAGGCATTTATTTCCCGCGGGTACGTATGGCTGTTCGATACAGCCGGCTAATCGGTCGCCTAGCGATCATACATATACACAAGTCGACTCGGAGAAAGAGCCTACATTGAGCTACAATCTTCATATAAACACCATCGAAGAAGAAGAAAGAAAGAAAGAATCCATTCTGTGTTTCTCTACTTCTTAAAGCTTCATAAACCATTCTGTTGAATGGTTTATGAAGCTTTTAGTATTTTTATCCTATTTTAAAACTAGCTTATATTGTTGAATTAATAATCATGCAGTTGCCACTGCTTGCACACGAGACCATTGTCATAATAAAAAGTTAAAAAAATTCACCAACAAAATTATTTACTTTACGATTTACAAGAGAACAAAATTGACTCCTTAAGTACCGTTTTTGTATGGAATTTGCGTTCAAAAAACGTCGGTTTTTTATATTTTTTTATAACAAATGTTTATCTATATTTAAAAGAAAATCCTAATTTTTGCGAAATAAATATTTCTTCAAAACGCATATTTATAGAAAGATTACTTTAAAAATTTAAAATAAATGCTTTTACACAAAATTATACACAAAAATTTGAATTATTTTTATATTTTTTATAAACAAAATCTCGAAAACAAAAATATCTGAGTACAAAAAATGTGTAAACGTAAACTAAGAACAACAGATTTTATTTCATGATCGGTTTTAATACTTGATCTATTTAAATTTACATTCCAGTTTAAATATAAATCAAAATCATCTTCTATATAAAAATAAATAATCCTCATTTCTCAGGTGATAATTACACATAAGCTGATAAATTAAGGATGATTCGAAAATGTGTAAAACAGAAAAAGAAATCTTCCGTTTCAGCTGTATTTCTCTTATTCTACACACTACAAATGTGTAGAATAAGAGAAATTATTCTACACTATTATCGCCATTATATTATATTATATAGCCATTATTTAATCTGATTTCGGTTTAGTATGGTCCTGATACTAGTTGCTCTCAAGTCATCAAATGCCTGGCGATAAATTTCTAAGTTTTTGCATGCATCTAACAACTAAATAGGGAGTAGTTTCTCATAGAAAGTCTTTCCAAGCAGCATCTCCGTGAAAATTAAACAACTTTAATTTTGCGTTATTCCATTAATCCAACTTAATTTATTTGTTTTACTGTTAATGTAAAATATCACTTAGCAATTTGAATAACTTTTGTATAATATTTCCCATATTAAAAAACTTCTGTTATATGCGAATATCGTTGTTTCATAACTTAATTAAATGTACTTTCATTTCATATGTTCAACATGTATATTTTTAATTTTAATTTCTGTATATATAATTATAATTGAAAAATATATATTACACACTAATTTTTAATAAACGAATGAACAAAATGTCAGGTAACTGAATGTTGCCCCTTCTTAATGAGTTGTGCAAATTAAGATAAAAATTCCGTAGACTAATGTAATAGAGTTTCTGAAAACGTTGGGTGTTTCACTTTGTTTTTTGTTCCTAAAAATTCATTTTATTACCACAATAAATTTCTAAGTTTATTTTGAACTTGTTTAATTAATAAATTTAAAATACTTATATACTTGAAATTCAAAAATGAATAACATTAAGTTATTATCATATTCTTTCGCCAAAAATTTACATTTTTTTTTTTAGATGATAAAGTTTAATTTGGGAAGGAGTAGGAAGTAGCTGGAAGAATACAAAAAGGATGACAATCATATAGAAAATACACAAGAGAAGTACGACTGTTAAATAACACAGGAAAAGTATGGCGATCGGTTAATAAATGACTTTCCAAAATTTATACAATTCGAGATTCAGAGTACTTTGCAACATCGAGAAATGAAAAAATAGTTTGGGAAATTTCTATATATATGGATGTTAATGAGTGTTGAGCACTCATTAACATCCATATATATAGCAAACTTGCTTTCTATTTAAAAATTGGGGGAGAAATTTCGATTTTGTCATGTACTGCAAGAAAATAAATGAGATTTTTATAAAAATAAAAGTTTTCTTAATACAAACATGTTCATTTTCTAGTGCATCACAAATCCTGTACATTCAATAAAAGGGCAGCGAATTGTAATAAAAAAGAAAAATAAAGAAGAATAGTGAAAAAATAACTTTTCTAGGTTTTTACTCTTTTGGACTAGCAAAGCCTTGAAACGTAGAGAAGTTGGATAATATTCGAGGTTTTTTTCCTGTGTGCAGGAATGTTTGAATGTGTGGGGGGAACACGTTTAGTTCAACCACTTTGAAGCATAATAACTCCTGTGTTAAACATCCGAATCCGATTCAAAACCCACAGAAGTTGTTGCGCTTGAAACATGGTGAACAAAAAACTGTGCCTTACACATTAAGTGAAACATCCACAAACAGAAAATTCCGAATTTTTTGCAATTTTCGACGTGTCATGAGTCCAAAAATGAAAAACATCTTGGTCATCATTCCTCGCCATACTTTTCCTCTGTTATATATAATGAAGCTAAAAAAAACTAAAAAAAGGATGATGGCATCAATATGACGCCAAAGTTGTTCGGTATATATAAAAAGCTTTACTATTTGTATTTGTAGTAGGAGGAAATTTAAAATTAACATTATTGCATGGAGTAAAAGAGTCAATACACCAGATTGGACGGTTACATTTACAACTATAGTTTCCTAATAAAAAAAAAATGGTAATTTCACTTACACATTTAATGGGCAATGAGTACCTCCATCTTTAATATTTCCTACAGAATATATCTATTATGCAAATTCAATCAACGCTTTTTTCTGAAGTAGGATGAAAACGATACAGCACAATTCTTGGTTTTATTAAGTTTGTACGTAAAGAATTATTTCTCAAGGAAATAAAAATGGTACTACTGCACGAAGAAAGTGTCGTATAGCTTTCATATAAATTGTATGCCCCATATAATAACGAATGGGATATTCGTAGAAGACAACACATGGATTCCAAGATCAGGAATAACAATTTCTAGACGACTAAGCATCAGATACACAGATGAAAAGCAAAAGAAACTGAGAGTGAACTGGATGAAGAAATTTCAGGCTATAAGTTATTGAAAACTCATATGTCCCACAGAGGACAATAACGATTTATGACGAAGATAAATGTTAACTTAACAATATATTACGTATATAATTTTAAAGTTTTCGATGTATAAATATTCAGATGAAACTATGCGCCGTATGTTATAATATAATAAAGATTGCTTGATAATAATAATAACAATAATAATAAGCGCAGAGCCCAAACAGTTAGAAGTTGAAAGTTGAAAATTCAGTATAGTTAGGGTACGCCATGCAAATGCACACTAAAAAGAGACTTTTGGAAATTCTTTCCGGCCAGGAAGAAGGAGAGAGAGAGAGTTAACGATTACCCTGAAGAACTCGGCTTCTACTGTAATATTTTAGATGCGGGTTTTTTGCGATTTTGTTGAAACGGAACACATTTTTAGACTCGTCTAAATATTTTGTAATTAGCCTGGGAATAGTGGGACGTAATTCTTTCACCCGGTGAAAACGGGTAAAATCGGAAATGAACTAATAATCTTAATCTTCGCTATCCTTACTTTTTGCCCGAGAAACGCCGAGCTCATCTGCTAGTTTATAATATTTTTTCTAATACTAGCTAATATTATAGCTAGTTTATCATATTTTATTTGTAAACTGATAATCTAAGTATCAATTACCATCCGTATTTTGAAAATTGAAAACAATATCTAACACAGTATATAACAAAGCGATATTGACAATCAGTACAAGTTTCTAAATATAATTTTAACAAATAATATTTTCGAACTATGGTGGTAAAGGTGGATAGATGGAGTCACGGAAAATCTTCAAGACTTCGGAATCGAAGATTGGCAGAGGCAGGCTATAAACCGAACAGGATGGAGAAGAATTATAACTGAGGCTAAGAGCCTCCAAGGCCTATAAAACCAGACAAAGAAGTTTATATTCACTATAGCCTCAAAAATCTTGAAAACAATTTATGTTTATTTAAAACTAAAATCATGTCAAAACAACAAACAAAAGAGTTTATAAAATTTTCAAACACATTTGATAAGAAACTGTGAAATTGTTTACAATTATACAAATGTTATTTTTCCTTCGCAATTCTCTTTTATAAAGTCAAGAAAAAAACTCGTCGAAACAAAAACGTTTATCCCGCCGGGTATCCCCTGACTTGTACTTAATATTCCAATTTGAACTCGTCTTCCATCACTTTCCTGGTATATAAGGGCACCACCAGAATCACCCTAGAATGAAATAGTTTACGTTTTAAGTTCGTCTGCATTAAAGTTTATAAGTTACGCAAGTTTGTACTTACTGGCATCGTGGAAACACCATCTTTCTGTGTAAGAATTGTTGATTCAGTCAAATAAAGCGGATTGCCTTTATAAATTGTATCGCTAGCGTTAACTATACGAACTGAAGCCGTTCTTAAGTACCGTGTTGTGTCGTTCCACTCTTCATACATATAAAATTTACAATTAGATTATAGTTATTGTTAGTGTTATATAATTTAATATTATTGAAATTCGTTAATAATTAAGAAATAATATATTCTTTTATCTTTTTAAGATATATTTTAAACTATTTGATTAGTGTAATTTTTAAAGTAATACTCAATTGTAAGTTAATATCATACTAAATAGAAAAATATCCATTAAAATTTCTTTTGTCAAGTCTAATTTATCTTACATATGTGGAAGAGATCTGTTATATTTTAAGTTTTATTCACTTTTTACTAAAAATTAACTAAATATATCCGAACAGTGAAAAACTAGTATCCGTATAGAAAAAGGCATCCCATATTTTAATCTGTTCTGTGACGAAAGAAAATGAATTTAATCTCTATCAACATGTATAATATTAGCCAAATTTAACTCAATAAATATAAAGTTACGTCAATAGTGAAAATATAACTTAAGCATTTGCTACGAAATATTGTTACAGCGGAGGATTTACTAACTCGGGTTCAGAACAGAAACAATATACTTTGCATAATTTACTTAAAGTAGTTAGATTTATTTGAAAAAAAAAAAACATTCTGAAGTTGGGGCAGCTGATTCCTGATTCTTCTCTAATTCCACTGATACCACATTCTTTTTAATGTTCGAATAAATTTGTTTATCGGCATAAAATCGTAACTTGACAACTGTGTCACATCCACAACAGAACCGGTACAAAAATTGAATGGAAGAACATGAATTATAAAAATTATTAAAATGTAAGAACAATGAGGCCGGAAATTTCAATTTAAAAAATTTATTTAAAAAATACGTGAAAAAATACGTCGTAACAGGTAGAAGAATTTCCTCGTTTTTTTTTTTTTACAAATTATTTAAAGAATGAATAATAAAAAATATTAAGAAAAATTTTCAAGAAACTGTTTTATATTTTGACTTTTCTTACTGTTTCTTTTATTCTGAAACGTTTAGTAAAAAGATATTTATATACTTTTTCACAGTATTTTCTCGGAATTCAATTTAGTGAAAAGTGGTAATATTATTTCAGTTTATTTTTTTAAAAAAAGTTGTCTTAGTTAAAAATATTTTGAAAAATTCACCATTTACTAACTTTTTCCGGTATTCCCCCATCCAGCCGTTACTGCCGTTCCCGAATAAAATTCTATATTCGTACGTGGTAGAGCGATTGTTTGTACATATGGGGGAACAAGAGGACTGCTCGATAAAGAAACGGCGCTGTTTAGTATTAAAAGTCCTATGTCGAAAAGAAATGTTGTACCAACAAAATGCGGATGTGCAATTAACTTTTTAAAATGGACTTTTTTCCCAAGGAATTTATCTTTGTGACCAATTATCCCATAAAACTGTTCAGGTTTCTTTCTATAATATAAACATATTAATATTACAAATAAAAATAATGAATATATCGAAATATGATCTAAATATATAACGATATTTTTGTAAAATATATTATAGTATTAATAATTACATTTTTATTTATGTATATATAAAAAAATTACTTAAAATCATACTTAAATAGTATGTGAGCACATCCTAATGCAGTTTTCGATGTTATCAATGTGAAAGTTCCACCAAAATAGCCATAATCTTGTATTGAATCTCCTTTAAAATATAATGCCATCTAAAAACAAAATATATTTGTTTTAATTATTTCATAAGTGTAATGCATATAATAATTAATACAAATACTTCACCATGAATGGATAATCCTGAATTTCAACTTCCTTACCACCAATCATCCTTCGTGCAATTCCTGCAAATGCCATGAAATGGTGAGAATTAATAAACATTTGTTATTAAGAAATAATACTTATTTACTCACCCCGTTCATTTCCATTATTTTCTGCATTTCCATTGCAAAACAGAATTGCAAGCAATATAAATATTTGTAAATTTCGGTTAAAAACCCTGTAAAGAAAATTGGCATTAATTTATGTTGTCATAATAAAATTGTATATGTATGCACATATATATTTCAACAAGGCCCACTTTATAAGAGTATTCATGTTGCTAATGACACCAATTGAGAAAAAGTACGATGAATACAAATGATAACCTTAAATTATACTATAAAATCTCTTTTATATAGCTTAAAATTTGTTTAAATCGTAACTTCATTTCAATATTTCCAAATATAAATTTTATTTCAGGTGTAATTTCTGTATCAGAGTGACTTTCAAAAATGCACTGAAAACAATATCGTAAAAAATATTTGAAATTCATTTGTAAAAAATCCTGATGTAGATTAATTATTAATTTTAAAATGAAATTAAGTTGTAACATTTATGTTTTTTAACGATGTTTTACTTTATATTATATATATTGTGGCGTTAAGTCTTTTAAATATTTGCTTTCATCTTTACGACTCCTGTATAATTACAAAATTATTAAGTTTCATAACATTAAATTTTATGAAATTTTGAAATTATTAACAACTTAAAATAAGTATTTTATGAATAGAGAAAAATATCGTTTAAAAGTTCGAAAAATAAGCCCTTGGTCACATGATTCTTCATTTATTTGAATGAAAACGAATACAGTTTTAAATAAAACTGTATTCGTTTACAACACTAGACAGTGGACACAGTAAAAATCAAAGTTTATCATAAAATATATAAAAATTAATGTAGTCCTTAATTTGAGGTTCTTCGCTGGATCCTGCGCAGCCACACCTGTTTGGTTTAGAATAGTTCTTTTGAAACTAAGTGATATGGCTACTGAGGGCGTTTAAATTGTCCAATGGGGCTTTAGGCATGATAGGATGGCCCCTGTGTACACAGAACGCGGCATTACTATTAACAGTCACAACGAAGGGGGCGATGATCCAAGAAAGTTCGAGAAGTACTGCTCTATATCAACATATTCATGACTACCCCATAATATGGAAAAAGGGAAAAACACTACGTGAAACTATTTTTTCATTTATTATATACTGTATTTGCATATTGAATGCATATGTGCTGTAGCCTATACAAAATATATGGTGTTAAAAATCATTTAGTATTTCAGAAGTCTCATCGACACTTTGATAAAATTTTATCAATCCATCAATTACTGAACCAATACGACTGATAAAGATAAACTTTACTTCTTTCATTTCATCAATAGCAAAGGCAGCCGACATCAAGAGACACGCAGTAGGCCTATATTGCGAAGAAGGAGACATTAAATGGAAAAGGAGAAGTCTCATTAATTTTCTGAACTGTGTAATGTTCTTTGTGCTACACCATGGTTTTATATTTATCACAGGTAAAAAAATTATTTTTATTTTTGACTTCAATGTCAAAAATAAAAATAATGTTTTTACCTGTGATGGTAAAAAAAATGTTTCGATTTTCCGAAGCATTTTTGTTGTTTATGGATTTCAATATCCATAAACAACAAAAATGCTTCGGAAAATCGAGGATCTTCTGCATATGGGCTTATAGGACGACAGATATTTGAAATAAAATGTGACAGTCGTGCCAAGGAAGAGACGAACAGTGAACGATTACAAAGCCAAGCTTGCAGGCAAAAGTTAGATCTAATAAGATAAACGATGCCATGTCCCAAACACCTGATCACTATTAGGATCACATTTCCAACATATGCTATATTCCAGACAATTATACAACTTTCCAACTTACAATAATTGTCCTGTAGAGCCGCACAAACAAAAAAGTAAGTAGCCATAAGAGACTTGATATCAAAAACGTTTTTTCAGAGGAATCATTTTTTATTGTATAATATTCAGTTGTATTGAGAAGGTAATATTTTACTGTTCGTAGTATCCCAATTTATCTATACTTGTACAAGCACAATGATGGGAGAAGCTGTGTTAAATTATTTTGATTTTTATAAATCTCTCCATGCAAAACATTCAGAGGTATGAACGGTTTTTTCAGTGTCAGCAGAGAAGTGTCACTTGTTTACATTTTAGAGGTGTTATGTAGCTTTCCTATAATTTGATCGATAAGAAGGTATTGAAGAGTTTTGTGTTAAGTTGTTTGATTTACTGGTATGTATTTACTCAGTTTGTGAAATTACTGGAGATGACGAGTCTATGGAGGGATTAAAAAAATCTCAGTTGAAAAATGTAGATTTCAGCTTGACTGATTGCAGTTGATTTTCCGTGTAAATAGGAATAATGGTATGTGTTTTAAATAACATTATGTAGCGAAATCGAAAAAAGAGCAATCTTTAATTAAACTTGTTATCTTCTTCAATTCAAAATTTCAGATCAATAAACTTAAAATTATGACTAAAAAGTTTATAATCAAAAAAGTTTAAATATACCTCTCTATACTAAAACGCATAAGAATGTATAAGAATAAAATATCTGCAATTAATAAGTTTCATGATACGTTATGATTATAATTTAATTTTAAAATATAGAAAATATTTAAAAAATATCACCTGAAGAAAAAGTCCATAGTTCGAAAATATTATTTCTTAAATTATATTTAGAAACTCGTACTGATCGTCAATATCGCTTTGTTATATACTGTGTTAGATATTGTTTACAATTTTCAAAATACGGATGGTAATTGATACTTAGATTATCAGTTTACAAATAAAATATGATAAACTAGCTATAATATTAGCTAATATTAAAAAAAAAAATACTATAAACTAGCAGATGAGCTCGGCATTTCTCGGACAAAAAGTAATGATAGCGAAGATTAAGATTATTAGTTCATTTCCGATTTTACCCGTTTTCACCGGGTAAAAGAATTACGTCCCACTATTCCGAGACTAATTACAAAATATTTAGACGAGTCTAAAAATGTGTTCCGTTTCCACAAAATCGCAAAAAACCCCGCATCTAAAATATTACAGTAGAAGCCGAGTTCTTCAGGGTAATCGTTAACTCTCTCTCTCTCCTTCTTCCTGGCCGGAAAGAATTTCCAAAAGTCTCTTTTTAGTGTGCATTTGCATGGCGTACCCTAACTATACTGAATTTTCAACTTTCAACTTCTAACTGTTTGGGCTCTGCGCTTATTGTTATTGTTATTATTATTATCAATCAATCTTTATAATAATAATAATACTGTAATAATCTTTATTAGCATAAAAGAAAGTGTCTCTGTTGCAAGGGGTTATACAAAGAGATATTATAAATTCTTTAACAATATTTACATAATATACAGGATATTAGTATTAAACAATTTGATAGTTATATATTATTTACATTAACAGTCAGATGTACAATGTTGGTAATGTTTAATATACTGGCGTAGATTTACAACATTTTTGTGATTTTAGTGAAAAAGTTATACAGACTGTAGAGATCTTTTTTATTCAGACTATTTAAAGTATTTCTATAATCTTGAGATGAGTCATTTTGGAGTATTCGGGAGATGTTAAAAGTTTCACATATTTTTGAAAGACTTTGACATTTTTGAAATAAGTGATCAGTTGAAAAGTTATTGGTTTTACACCATGGACAAAGATTGTTTGACAGGTCAATATAAGTATTATTAATATATAACGAGTATTTGTTTAAGCGTAATTGTGCAATCAGTCTTTTCACATTAAAGTTAATTGAATTTATCATATAAGGTTGTGTTGAAGGTATTTGTAATATTTTTGGGTACCAAGGGTGGTAGGTATTTTGATTTAAACTATTTTGATCCATATTTATAGAATGGTCAATCGCTGATTGCATTAACATAGTATAACCAAACTTCCAGTCTTGAATGTCATCTTTGAATAGTAAGTCAGATATTCCAAAGGAATTTAGTATTTTATTTAGTTTGGATTGCCAGAGGTGCACTGTGGTTGATTTCTTACTACATCTGATTAATTCTTGATGTAAAAAATTAATATTACTGTCACATTTGAATTTTAGTCGGTAATAAAATTTTATTATACGTTTCATAAACAAAGGAAAAGAGCATATACGCATGGGCGTAGCCAGAGTTTTGTTAGGGGGGCCTAGTGGAGGCCAACCTGACACAAAATTGAATTATTTCAAATTATTGTTCATTATTGGGCACCGAGCAAGCCGTTCACCTTTTTTTAGTATTCAAAACTTTTATTTTAGCTTTAGGTTTTTACAAATCGACTCAACACTTTTTCGGCTGTGATTTCCTGGGGAGGGCACCAGGTTCCCTGGGAGGGGCCGTGCCCACCCAGGCCCCCCTCGCTACGCCCATGCATATACGATTGGTTTCATGGCGAATTGCGTATCCTGGGACAGTTCTTTCCAGATGAAGTAATTTGCGGAGAAAATAAACATGGAAGGTTTCTAATTTATATAAATAATCGAGACCCCAGACTGGGGATGCATAATATATGATTGGATTAATTATTGAGTTATATAATTTCATATGCAATGATAAGTTGGAGGTTTTTAAATTCGAATATAAGTTTAGTAAATTATCTATAGCAGTTTTTACTTTGTTGTTTAAGTACGAAACATGTGCTTTAAACGTATGATTCCAATCAAAAATAACACCCAGGAAATTGTTTTCGTTTACCACCTGTAACAACTGTTTGTCCAGATATATCATTGATTCTTTTTTAGAGATTTTACTATTATTGCGGAATATAAGTACTTTAGTTTTAATAGGGTTTATTGTTAAGTGAATTGTATTTAGATAAGAGTTTAGATGATTAATTTTTCTTTGTAATGCTATCTTCGTTGGAGCGAAAATTGCTAAGTCATCTGCGTATAACACGTAGTGGAAGGTCCTATTATTTAGTTCTATTCCATCAGCACAGTCTTGGAAGATTTGGTCGATTTCAGATAAATAAAAGTTGAACAGGTATGGTGAAAGAGGGTCACCTTGGAGTACTCCACGTGATATTACTAGTGATGGTGAAACGGAGTTGCCCTGTTTGATTTTGACATTATAAGTTGAGAATAATTTAGATATTGTAGATGCAAATTGATTTCCAGCTCCTTTCATTTTTAATTTATATACCAGTAGTGGAACAAAGACAGAGTCAAATGCTTTTTGAATATCTATAAATGCAACATATACTTTCCTATGTTTTTTGTTCAAATGGAGTTGTATTATGGATGATAGTAAAAAAATAGCTGGTTCTGTTCCTTTATTTTTTAAGAAGGCATATTGAAATTGAGCATCGATATCTATTAATTTGGTCCAATATTGAAATCTTGCAGCTAATAATGAGGCAAAACACTTTCTTATGGTTGATAATAATGCTATCGGTCTATAGTTATTTGGGGAAAGTCTATCACCTTTTTTATGTATCATTGCAAGTATTACTGAACTCCAGGAATCTGGATAATTGATTGCTTTGTACATGCAGTTAACCAGGTGTAATAATTTCATTCTTGCTTGAGTTGATAACATTTTTAAGAATCTGAATGGTATAAGATCATTTCCTGGTGATGTATTATTGCGAGTTTTATTTATAGTATCTTCAAGTTCTTTAATTGTAAAATTTGCGATAAGACATTCATTGTTAAAGTCACAGTTAGGTGTTACTGTCGGTATAACTTTTATCAAGCATTCTTTATTATATTATAACATACGGCGCATAGTTTCATCTGAATATTTATACATCGAAAACTTTAAAATTATATGCGTAATATATTGTTAAGTTAACATTTATCTTCGTCATAAACCGTTAGTGTCCTGTGTAGGACATATGAGTTTTCAATAACTTATATCCTGAAATTTCTTCATCCAGTTCACTCTCAGTTTCTTTTGCTTTTCATCTGTGTATCTCATGCTTAGTCGTCTAGAGATTGTTATTCCTGATCTCGGAATTCATTCTGTTATTCTCTTCTTTTGTCTGTAACTCTTCCCATACATCTGAACTAGACCAACGATATTTTCTTTCTGTAATCCATTGTTTAATCCTAGTTCGTTTTCTTATTTGTTTAATTTTCATCTTATCCATTACGGTGAGTATAAAGATACGTTGTATTATTTAGGACAGACAATTCAGTTCGAAAAAGATAACATTTAAGAATAGACTTTAATTTTATTTATATATTCAAATTATCTTTTGATATTTTAAGTTGTATCCTTTTAATTTAAATCTATAAAAATAAAACCATTTGCAATAACAACAATACAATTCACTGTATATATTAATTTTGTAAATAATAACTACGGATATTTGGGTGTTCTTATTTACTGTTACACTAGGGAAAGAGGAAGAATGAAATAAAAGTATATTTAAGAAATGAAACAATAATATTCACCTATATCCAGGGCTTGAGTATCGAAAGTTTTCTTAATATGGCAATTACATAACAGTTATTTAAATTTACAAGTCATATTTTACATTAAGGGTAAAACAAATGAATTAAATTGGATTGNTCCGAACAGTGAAAAACTAGTATCCGTATAGAAAAAGGCATCCCATATTTTAATCTGTTCTGTGACGAAAGAAAATGAATTTAATCTCTATCAACATGTATAATATTAGCCAAATTTAACTCAATAAATATAAAGTTACGTCAATAGTGAAAATATAACTTAAGCATTTGCTACGAAATATTGTTACAGCGGAGGATTTACTAACTCGGGTTCAGAACAGAAACAATATACTTTGCATAATTTACTTAAAGTAGTTAGATTTATTTGAAAAAAAAAAACATTCTGAAGTTGGGGCAGCTGATTCCTGATTCTTCTCTAATTCCACTGATACCACATTCTTTTTAATGTTCGAATAAATTTGTTTATCGGCATAAAATCGTAACTTGACAACTGTGTCACATCCACAACAGAACCGGTACAAAAATTGAATGGAAGAACATGAATTATAAAAATTATTAAAATGTAAGAACAATGAGGCCGGAAATTTCAATTTAAAAAAGNTTTCATCTGTGTATCTCATGCTTAGTCGTCTAGAGATTGTTATTCCTGATCTCGGAATTCATTCTGTTATTCTCTTCTTTTGTCTGTAACTCTTCCCATACATCTGAACTAGACCAACGATATTTTCTTTCTGTAATCCATTGTTTAATCCTAGTTCGTTTTCTTATTTGTTTAATTTTCATCTTATCCATTACGGTGAGTATAAAGATACGTTGTATTATTTAGGACAGACAATTCAGTTCGAAAAAGATAACATTTAAGAATAGACTTTAATTTTATTTATATATTCAAATTATCTTTTGATATTTTAAGTTGTATCCTTTTAATTTAAATCTATAAAAATAAAACCATTTGCAATAACAACAATACAATTCACTGTATATATTAATTTTGTAAATAATAACTACGGATATTTGGGTGTTCTTATTTACTGTTACACTAGGGAAAGAGGAAGAATGAAATAAAAGTATATTTAAGAAATGAAACAATAATATTCACCTATATCCAGGGCTTGAGTATCGAAAGTTTTCTTAATATGGCAATTACATAACAGTTATTTAAATTTACAAGTCATATTTTACATTAAGGGTAAAACAAATGGATTAAATTGGATTGATGAAATGAATTACAGTTAAAGACTTTTTTTTATGAGAAACTGGGTTTTATTTAACTGTTAGATACATGTAAAAACCCAGAAATCTGTCACGAATGACCAACAAATATTAGGACGATACTAAACCGAAATCAGATTAAATAAAGTTTATAATATAATGGCGATAATAGCATTTGCAGTGTGTGAAATAAGAAAAATACTAGTAATTAAGCTAATCAAGAAATGATATCCAGCGCTTTTAGTTCCTATTTACACATTTTTTTGTACTCAGATATTTTTTAATAAATTATATAATAACAATTTAAATTTTTGTATAAAAATCGAATCCGTTTTTGAGGATAATAATACAATAATGCATGTTACTTTTCTGATTTATGATGTTTTCGTTAATTTTTTCCTGTCAGTAGTCGAGTGAATAATTGGTGAGATAGTTCATAAAATTTTTATGACCAGAAAATAATCGTAAAATAGGATAAAAAGACTAAAACCGTTCAATAAAATTCGGGAAAGTAGATATAAAGCATAAAACGCATGCCACAAGACATTTGAAAATGAATTAAAATAATAAAAGAAGTTTTGATATAATCAGAGATGAGCCTAAAAGATCAAATTTATCTTAAATATTTATATCTAATAAAAGAAAAGGCACGAATGGTTAAAATTCTTGCCAATAAGGACTAAAAAATTAATTAAGAACAACAAAAATAGTTGAATCTTTTCAAGTTCCACTATTCTTCATCTGTCTTATTGCACTCATCTCCCTTCGGGATATAAAAGGTAAAAAATGTTGTTCAAAACCACGCTATTATCAGTTGGATTCCGTTTATCCCTGGAAATATTTCTTATCCAACGCCGACGTAATATGGGATCTTTAATAAATTCAAAAAAACACTTAAATAACAATTAGTATAGATTCATAATTTTTTTTAATTTAGGTATGCAATGCTTCCCAGCCATTTTAAATTGAACTTTATGCCTAAATTTGCGTGGATAAGCTTACAACGTACACAGTTTACAGTTATTTTATGTAATTTAATAAAACAACATAGTGATTTCACTAATTGTGAAAATGAGCAATATGTTAATGACAGTTTTATTTAAAACTCATTTATTTTCTCCATTTACGCTTTCCACTGATGATACACATATCGATGATTCAGATGATATGCCTTTATGTGAATATACTGATATCAGTCTGATTAAATGAAATTCCGCAAGTTATCTTGCTGGATATTTAGCAAAAATGTGCCCGCAGCCTTAGGTAATTGTACGGTACATAATGCCAGTTATTCTTCAGAACAAATGACTTAGAAGAACATTCTATGTTTACATGGTTTAGGAATATGACAATGCACAGCGATTGACATATCCATCAAATAACTTAATTCATTTAATAAGTACTTGCATAGATACATTTTACTTCCATATTGAAAACATAAAAACAAAAGACAAAAGTATCTGTTATTTTAATTATTTGTTCAAAAGACTACTATACTAGCCGAAATGTGAATTAACACGATTTTTATATGGGTTTATATAGTATAAGTAAACCCCCCATAGCACTGTAGATAATTCGGTGTTATATGAATTTCATGTTGTACGAGTCACTTAGAGTTTACAAATATGTGTGCCGGGCTGTGAACGGTTCACGTATTTGTAAAATCTAAATGACTCGTACAACATGGAATTCATATAAAACGGAATTATCTACAGTGTTATAGGGGGGCTACTGTAGTAACTTTCTTGCACGAGCATTAAAATCTAATTTAGATAGCAACGTCATCGATAATTTATGTTGTGACGTCTAATGACGCGAGGCGATTTCTTTGCCTCTAACGTCTAAATCGGTAGTCTCGTCGTCGATTGGTCGGACCGTCGACTCTTTAATTTGAATTACTGTACAACTTCAAGGCGTCTTTTCCGATTACGCATTTCACCCAGTTTTACTCTACTGATCTTAAGCTTTTCATATAAAGTTTGCCCTGCGGGTGCTAGCAGATTTTTTAGCAAGCCCATCAACAGGGTATCGCGTGATGAGATCGGTGTCAGACATATTCACTAGGACCACCCCCAAAAGTTCCTAGTGTTTTTTCATCTTAACCACTCGACCATTCGCCGTCATTACTAAGACCACTGCCGTAACTTGGCAAGTGCAACAGGTGCATTTTCATAGAGCCCACTTCAAAGGAGAGCCCAAAATGCGTGTTTGTTTTATTATTTTCCCACACCTGATTAATTAAGTGGCCTAAATGCAAATTCTTGAACAGGGCACAGGAATGGCTAGATACGACACTGATTAAAACTATAATTTATATAGAAAATTTAATTCACTTTACTCATTGAAAACTAACAGAGTGCAAGTATTAGTTATATAATTAATTAATAAATTATAAAATTAGAAGAAAATGGATACCATATTACCGATGTAATAGATATTTATTCTCAAAAGCGTTGTTTAAAAATTACTAAAATGTTGAAATTATCAGTTTTGTATACACCTTAACTACTTATAGGCCTACTTTAAACATACATCCTGAAAAATTTAGCTTTTGAAACAAGTTCATTTTTATCTTATACAGTTCATTGGGTTGCAATTTTAAATAATTGTAGACCTATGAATTCTAACTTTTGCCCGTCTGTTCGTCTTTCTTTCTTTAATCGCGAGAACGGAGTTAGATGACTGACACGACTCTATTTATAACGGAAAAGTATTATGTACAGGGGTAAGCCACTACTAATTTGAAGTGGAGAGCATATGTTTTAAATTAAACAGAAAAAAATGTGTTTAAAAATTGCAGCACGGCATTGTAACGATGGCAGAATAAACAATTGCTCGTTTGTAACTTACACCATTATTCAGAAATGAAATGCTATTCAGTATAATTGGTTATATTGCCATAAACAAATTTTTATTTGAGGCACCCGTGTCTAATAATTTACCTTTCTGTTTTGGTATTTTTTTACTTGTATTCCTAAATTGTGTTTTTATCTTTCTGAATAAAATTTGCTATAGTGTTCTTATATAGTTCATGGACATTGAAATCGCATTAACGTGAGCAGAAAGAGTTGTAAATAATAATTAAACAACTGTAAATTTTACTAAAATTTATTAAAGAATATTCAATACGCATACAATACATTCTATATTTTAAAATAAGCCCACAGAATTAATAAATTAGATTAATAATAGTCATTGACCTACATCTATATTACTGAAATGTATACTGAATATGCTATACAGGTTATATGTATCACAGTATCGATTTTCATTCACAGTTTATTTTCTCTAAAGGCAAGAAATACACAGAAAAACGTGTGTTATGCACTAAAAATCTATTAAACTAACTTGTACAGTACATCACGATCTTCCATTGTCTCTTGTCACTTGACGAAGCCGCTTAAAAGTCAGCAAATACTTATAAAAGTCAACAAAAATATATTAAATTTTAATTCTTACGATGAAATTACATCCGTTAAGTTTTAAGTAACGATGATATTTTATTAAACGAAACTAATAATTTTCACAACTAATTCCAACATTAAACGTTTTCAAAATCCTGGAATCAGAGTACAAAATTGTATATTTTCTTCTTAAATATTGACATTACTGTCTTTTCGAGCTTATTTAGATTTACATAGTATCAACACTTTTAAAATATTAATATTAACCCTGCTTTTTGTTTATTACTTTATATTCGTCTCTCTTGATCTTTGCATATGATGCTAATTCTAATAATTATATAATTATAAAATATAATTTATAATTTCTGCATTGTGATTATGTTATTTGCATTCTGTTTAATTATATGATCAATAATGATGTATCTCCTATTAATTTTGAGTAATATACATACTTTAACTGCTGTTGTTCACATTAACTTCTTTTATAATGAAGATTAATGTTTATAGAGAAATATTCCAGCTAAAAAAACAAAAGGAAAATAATTTATAATTTATATAGTATTTCAATACAGTTTAAAAGAAATTGTAATGTTATTTAAATTATTACAATTATGCAAATTTCAATACTCCCAGGCAGTTCTTTACTATAAACGGTTTGTAGTAGTTTGTCGAAATGTAAACATTAGCACCACCCGGTGTCTCCTGACTTGTACTTAAAACACCAATTTGAATTTGCGTTTCATTGTCGTCATATATAAGGGGACCACCATAATCACCCTAAAATGAAATATTTATCTGTTTTAAAGTTCGTCTGCACGATTATAATATATATTGTTCGAGTATATGGGTTTGTACTTACTTGCATGGTGGAAATACCGTATTGCTCGGTGAGAATTACTGATTCTGACATGTACATTGGATTACCTGTATAAATGGTGTCGTTGGCTTCAACTATAGTGACAGAAGCAGCTTTTAGGTAACGTGTTGTGTCGTTCAGCGCTTCATAGACATAAAATTTACAATTACTCTGTAGTTATTATTATTGTTATAAGTACAATATGTTTTTAATTATTGTACTTATAATAATAATACTAAGAATAATAATTACATATATATATATATATATAGATATCTTATCTGACCAAGTATTGAAAGTCATAGCCAAGACAGTGAAAGTAGGCCTGCTGTTCGGTCGGTGTGGCAAGTTTGAATTGATGTAGTACAGTAGAACCCCCTATAACACGGGTTCCTATAATTACGATTCCTATAAGACGGCGAAAAAATTGCAACGGTATCCGTACAAACCTGGTAACAAACTCCTATAATTCGGTAAAACGTCATTGGGCAGCCGAACTACTTTCCGCCGTCCAGCGCCACGCTACGGAGAATTTAGGCGGGTAAATTGAGTTTACTATCGTCTGTACAGTATTATATGTAAATTAGGTACTGTACATATAATTATATATTAATCTATA
>NW_019385772.1:0-7766 GCF_000671375.1 Centruroides sculpturatus
ATATTTTTTTTTTAACACTTTCAGTAAGATAAGTAAAAGTTTAACTTTGGAAAGAAAAAAAACTAAATCTAAACAAGTTACTTCTTATTTGAATGATTCATAAAAGCTCTTGCCCTGCAGGCTAAGGTTCTTCAGTGTTATGTGAGGATGAGTTGCATCAGCACTTTTCATGAGTATCTCCTTTGGAAAACAGGAATCCACTTTTTCTATGTGATATGGCTGTTCTCAATGGATCTCTGCATCCTGCTGAAGTCATCCTGCCTGATGTCTCTCTTGATCCTAAACCTGTATCTGCAGTTCTGAGTAATATTTATATCTTTACTGATGGATCAAAGTCTGAACATGGTGTTGGGTCAAGTATGTGTATACCTGTACAATTAAAAATCCTCAGCACATATTTAGGCAACATACAATCTGTCTACTATTATATACCAAGCTGAACTGACTGCTATTCATTACACAGTTTAATGGAGATTGACACTTCCCAACTCTTTTAAAACTTGCAATTTTTAGTGATTCTAGAGAAGCTTTGACCGCTCTTATAAATCTTAATTCTAAGGATAGCCAGATTAGGAATATTCAAAAAAACCATAAACATAGGTTCTAAATGCATTAAATTCTTTTATGTGCCAAGTCATACAGGTATAGAGGGGAATGAGATGGCAGATACTGCAGTGAAGGATGCTTCGCTGAATAAAAGCTTGTCCTTATCTGTACAGCTATATTCTAGGAATGTCCTGATGGAGATAGTTTATGAACTTCAGTGAGTGGAATCAGTCATGGTGTTCGTCGACAAAAGATGCTGTCAACAAGTTATTCTATCCTACAGTATATGACTTCCTGAAATATCCCATTAAGAATTTCATCTTTGCCCTTTCTCAAATCCTAACTAGTCATGGAAACATTAACAGCTATCTAGTGGCACATAATTTAGTTCACAGTGTCTTCTGCTCATACACAACTGGTAAAGCCAAAACTGTAGAGCACCACATTTATGATTGTCATAACTATGAAGTGGAATGCTTCAGGCTAAGGCAGGAAGTTTTATCTTCAGGGTTTGGTTGGCCTGGTCCAGTCCATACTCTTGTGCACAAAGAACTATATGGATATTTCATCATTTTTAGGAAAAAGTGTTTAGCAGCCATTGTGAATTTCAGCTGTTAGCTAATCATCATTGATTTATGTATACACATTGTACATTTTATTTTATTTTGTTTTTTACTTCTTATCTTGTATTTGTCCTTGTTGGTGTAGTGTAATACTCACTTCTGAATGGTGCACTTAATAAATACAAAAAAAAAAGTACCATTCTGTTGTATTTCTCAAATATAATTCACTATTCATTTAAAAAAAC
The DNA here is from genome assembly GCF_000671375.1 of Centruroides sculpturatus. Lineage (NCBI taxonomy): Eukaryota > Metazoa > Arthropoda > Arachnida > Scorpiones > Buthidae > Centruroides > Centruroides sculpturatus. The sequence goes on from NW_019385772.1 coordinate 1,355, forward strand.
AGAACAATTCTAGTAATTATATGTCAGTATCTAAAACATACTGTATACTTAAGTAAAATAGGCTTTGAAATGTTCTGTATGGTAAAATTTTGGATGAATGAAATGACTCTTACTTCTCTCAATCATTTTACATGTAAGATTTCCTTCCAGATTAAAACTAATACTTACCCAGAAGCTATCCATCAATTTGTTTACTTTCAAATACATTGTACAGATTGCTGTTTATCCAAATAAATGAATCATGTGTACTTCCTAGCCATTTTGCTCACATTCATAATTTTGCCATTACTGTCACATACAAATTGACAGTTTATAGAATAAATATTTTTTCTATTCACATAAAGATGGCAATCACAAACTGATGCTTTTATTTGAACATGTGTACAATCAATAGCCAAGAACACTTGGAAAACCAGCAATGGTAAAAAATCCTACGAAAAATAAAAGGGATTTATATTTCAATGAAATATTTTAATATAATTATCATCAAATAATGTAATATAGGCCTATATAACTTTTAATAATATATAGTGATACCTTGGTTTTCGTTGACTTTGGTTATCATTGGTTTTGGTTTTTGTCGATTTTTTCCATGAGGTTGTCTCGGTTTTAGTTGGTTGCCTCAAATTTCATTGGCATGCCCACATGACGTCGCTGCTAATTTTACAAAAACAAAGGGTGACCCACACATTTTCCTGCTCAGTGTGGTTTTGTTTCTTGTATGAGCATTACCCTGTGCATCTAGCCAAACAATTCCATTACTTTCTTTTCCCTTTTGCTCTATCATGGGACCAAAAAAAGTTTCCACAGCCAGCAGCCATTCAAAGAAGAAAGCCAGGAACAAAAGTTGAAGGAAATCATTGAAAAATAAAAGAACGACATTAAGATTGCTGAAATCAGCCGCATGTACAGGAAGTCGTCATCCACAATTAGTTCCATTGTAGCAAAAACGTAAGCAATAAAAGAGACTAATGTAGCAAAAAGTATGAATGTGCTAATGAAACAGCAATCACAAACAATTAAAGATGTCAAACAGTTATTATTCATTTGAATCAACTAAAAACAGTTAGATGGCAATTCTGTTTCGGAGGCCATCGTATTAGTCTTTTATATTTATATCATATTAATTTCTTATTGTTTTTAGTATTAAACACTATACTTATTCTCTATAAAATGAGTTTTTGGTATTACAGTTGACCCCCCTATAACGCGGTAGATATGTTCCACGTTATACAAATTTTGCGTTGTAGGAATCCTTAAATACATGAGCCAATCACAGCCCAGCACATGTGCAGTTTACGGACTACAGCTGTTTGAAAGGTTTTCTTCCATAAAATTAATCTATTCTAGACTAATTTGACTCAACATTTCCAAAACACGTATAATTTTTTGGGAATAATCCGTATAAACTATGCTATAAACAAAAAACTTGTAGGATTACTTACCGAGCGTGCACTGTTCGATGACACCATTGCTTAAGCTTGTTTTTGTCGTGGAGCAGCGCACCAAACAGCAGGCGCATTTTCTGATAAGTTACTTTTTCTGCGAAAAATTCATTGAACTTTGGAGACATCATTAATAGAAATAATTTTTATGACTGTTGAATAAGAAATGTTTTTTCACAAGAAATGTATAAAATTACAGTACTGTATTAGACTTACAGTACCTAATTTAGGCCTATATACTGTACAGACGATAGTAAACTCAACTTACCCGCCTAAACTCTCCATAGCGTGTAAGTAGTTCGGCTGCTCGTCCACTATTGGTCCAGATTTGACCAATCCTGTCGCAACATGAGTCAGCAATGACGTTTTACCGCATTTTACGAGTCTCTGTTCATCTTTATACAAATACGATCACAATTTTTCCGCCGCAATATACAAATCCGCATTATATGAACCCGCGTTATAGGGGGGCTACTGTATTTTGGAGTGTCTAGAATGAATTAATTGGATTTACATTGATTTGTATGGAAATAATTGACTCGGTTATCATCAGTTTTGGATTTCACCAATTGTTTTTGGACAGATTATTGACGAAAATCAAAGTATCACTGTACATAGTTTTTATTATACAAATTACATCAGAATTTTCTATTAATGTTTAATAATCTGTAAGCATAAAATATCTAAAACATTTTCTATTATAAAATAAAACTTCAGTTTTATAAATTTAAAAGAAACAAGGCTCATCCATTTATTAAAAAAAAAAATATTCTACTACAATTAGAAATAAATAAAACAGAATTTTTCAGCTTATTTGCTGTCTTCTTAATAATAGATTCATTTGTTATCATAGCACATAGTTTTAAGAGCTCACTTGAAGCATTGTATCTGCAGGATACATAATGCAAATTAATGCAATTTTTTATATTTTTACAGATATATATGCTTGACTACGATTATATCTTCAATTTGTACATTTTCTCTATCATCTAACAGTATAAAATACTTGCGAGTTTAAAAAAATGAGATTTTTATCTATATTTCCTGTAATTTGATCTGTAAATGCAAAAAACTAAACTTATCAAAGTTCAACTTACTATAAATCATTTCAACTTTTACTTATTGACATCAGATTTGTTAAATTTCACAGGCTTGTATTATCTTTCAACTTCAGGGTAGTAAAGCTTTATTTATTGTCTCCCACAAAAGTAATAGATTCTGCCAATCCCCCACTGCAAAGAACAACAAATTGCTAATCCTTTTATTACTTTGTTTTCAAAATTGCCCTTCTTTGTCAGTAGTGGGTCAAATAATTAACAAATTATTTTCTTGCACTCAGGGGAATGTTTTCTCTTAGATTTAACAACTAGTATTGCTAGTAATGAATTCTATAATTTTACTTTTAATAATTTAAAACATATTGATAAAATTACTAAATGTTTGGGTCACAATTAATAAATGGTATTGCTACATAATGAACATAAATTTTAATTGTTGCAAAATGACCAGCTTTTACAGATCTTTTATCCACATCTCATATTAAATTTCTTATCATGCTCTGATCATGAGAAAGCAGGGCAATAACACTAAAGCAAGAAAATCACATTGTCAAAAACAGCTGCAATAACTTATTTGAAATAAATTGCGACTGGTCTGGTCATTGAAACCAAAAGAAAAAGATAGAATGTGTAGAAGTGTAGTAAAGTTTAAATATTCTATATTGTTATTTTATTGAATCATGATTGTTATGTGCAACAATCGCTCTCAAGCTGCAAGAGAATTTACTGCAGATGGTAGCAAGGTATTGTTTTTCATAAAATTTCTCTGAAAGAAGGGTCATAAACCTGAAAACCACTGTAAGAATTGCTTCAGAACATATCAGTTGAGAAATACTACAAAGCCTGCAGTTCAACTGTTATTTATTTTTGAGAAATTCAATTAAAAAAATGCAATGTATCTGCAGGATACATATGCCCAAAGATGTGGGTTAAGAAAACAAATTCATACTTTTGATTCCATTTAATATCATTAAAGTTTCTTATTATTAGGCTGTCTATTGACTAATTTTCAAATTTATCTAAGAATTTCTGTTTTTAAAATTAAATATACAGTATATACAACTATTAAATATCATTATATATTATTATTAGTGAAACAAATGAATAAACTTACCTTGCTTACTTTTATTTAGTTGTGAAATGTTTGTAGAAAACATTATGTACTTTGAGGCTAAAGAGCATAGTGCATCCATAATATCTGTTATACATCAAGATGTGCTGGCCTGACTAATGTGACATCTCCCACAACTGATTGGAAACTGCCACTAGCTAAAAATCTCAAGTATTTAAAATTTGCACTTCTACTGTTAAAGCACGAGACCTTTTCGTCAACCATTCTATTAACGGTTCTATTTCTATTTCTAATTATCAGTCAACAGTTGTTTTGAAAAACAATAATAGTTTTATAATTCAAAATTTGAAATATCAGAATGCTATAATTGTGATAATCTGCAAAAATGATCCATTTGCCGGTCAAGTTGTAACACTAAATACTCAGCTGCCATCTTGTTTGAGAGGCTCATATTAGTTTATGAGACCATCTCAGATATTGTAGGACTTACAAGAATACTTACAATATCACAAATTAAAAGGTGTTTTGTGACTACCACATATCTTCTAACTGGCAACTTACAACGATTTTTCACAAATGTTATGATACGAGTGTTTTGTGAATCCTGGCCCTGGACTCCAGCTGGAAGCCGAGCTTACTACAGTATAAAGATCTTGAGATATAGCTCAGCTCTACTCATTTGATAGAACTATCTTCTCATCATATCATTGATCCTGTTTTTTCATCTCCATTATAAGCAAAAATCTTGTTTTATCACTACATATAATGGCCTCACAGTAGCTGTCTAGCATAAATAGTGTTGACACCTTTTCAAAATTGCTGACCCAGACAGCAGGTCAGGTTTGTTCAAACAGAAGTTCCTGACACATGCGCAATGTCATTTTGCAATGTGAAGAATAACGTGTAGTGGATGCCGGTTCTAAATCAGTCACAGTTAGGGACTAAAGAGACTTGGGTAGGTGTAACGTAAGTAGCCTAAATTAAGAAAAACAACTACAGATGACTTAGCTCTATTGGATATTGGAGACGTGTTCAAATCGTAGAAGCAAAAAAAAAAAAAAGGTCGACAGGTTGCACACAATACTCCCAAACAAAATAAACAGTTCACCTGGACAGTCTGTCGATTCCCGGACTGTCCAGGTGAAAACCGGACGGGTGGTAACACTAAGCATAAATGATCAGATTTTACAGATCTTTTATCCATTTCTTATATTTGAGTGGCAGATTTTAGATAAGATCCCACTCTGAGATCAAACTATGAGAAAAATATTAGAGGCAATGGTTATAGACAGGAAATGGTTTGCTCCTGTATGTTTCTCATAGTTTGATTTCTTAAAAATCGGAAACCCAATTGTAATTTATTAATTTCATAAAATATATAAAATTCCCATTTTTTTAGATACTGTATAATTATTCTTAGGCAGAATCCCCAACAAGGAGGAGGGCAAATTAATGTTCGGCTCAAGATACTGCCAGATAGAGGACACAGTGCTCAAAAGCTAGACATCTGGCCACTATATTTGTAATAATAAAAACATTATAAATTTTAAAAAGGTGATATTTGTAACCAATCTTACATAAAGACATATTTTCTGACATATATTTCATAAAAATCATTCTATAACATTCAATTCTTATTTACATAATCAAACAATTTTATCTAATTTCAATTAATTTAGTTATAAACAATTAACAGTTGTTATATATACAGTTGATATACTTTTATTGAAATAATGGAAATAATAAATTAAATAATTTAAAGAATCAATCCCTATCTTCGAATATAGTTAATAATAAAGAAGAAAGCACACATGTGACAATACCGATCCTGCATCTATCATTGTTTACTGTTGGCCGCTGCAGCAAGGCAAGCTCTTTTCTTATTTAATTTGTTAATAAAACAAATGACTAACCTGTGTTCATTGTTCTCAAATACAAAATACCAAATGTTCAAGTTAAGAAGTAAAAATAACAAATCCGAAACGAATAGATTTCGGGAATCGCGGCAATAGGACAATCTCGTTACCAGTGATGCCAATCATATAAATTGAAAGTACAATACTTATCATGTGTACTTCGATTATATTATATTTAATCTCTTTAAATTAACACTTACAAACAATAATTTTAATTCTGGAGTTGTTTTAATCAACAAAAATCGATTATTGTATAATTTTAAATTACACGCTCTTTTATATATGAATATATTTTAATCATTAAATTAAATTTTTTTTAGTTTCTCTTCAATCTTTCTGAAAATGCGCTTTGTGTGCAGGCATATTTAATTACTCCTTGCTAATTTATATCGTACTGTAAAGTATTATATAAATTAAATTACTAACATTACTACTCTTATTAGTACTAGTAATTGAAGAAAATGTATACTACTTTTAACATTTTTTTATATTTCCGAGAATAAGAAATGCACATAAAAATATGTTTCGAAAATAACAGAAAAATTGACATAAACAATAGCTCATCGCTTTAAAAATAAGAAAAAAAAAAGAGGTTATATATTTTATATGTTGTATATATAACCTATATCATGTATATGTTACCGCTAAAGCTCGAAAGTCGTTAATGTGTACATTACCTAGCTAATCTGCAGATTAACTAGGGTGATCCGTTAAAGTTGCTAAAATTGTTCTATTTCTCAAATTACGTAGGTAATGTGCAGATTATCTAGGTAATCTGCAAATTATCTACTAGGCACTCGGTAAAGTGAAAATAAGATCTTTGCTGAAACAACAGCAACGTTTCTGTACGCTTAAATTAACATATTGTTCTTTATTTAATTTTCGATATCTAAAGAATCAAGTTAATACAATCAAACAATC
>NW_019385772.1:14951-25652 GCF_000671375.1 Centruroides sculpturatus
AATATCAATGTGCCTGCTGTTTTGGTAATTTTTTTTTAATTAAAGAGAAGAACTTTGAAAAATCCCGAAGATAACATTTATGAAAAATTGTATTTCTTTTGACTTCGTTTCATTGACACTTTGGTGACATAATCTACGTAGTTGAACTGTCCCTGTTCATTAACTTCCATATCTTCTAGAAATTCTATCATTTCTCTCTGGCCGAACATATCTCCCGTGCTCATCATGGCTTCGCGAAGTTCGTCCACATAAACATAACCTGTTCCTCTCGGATCGAAAACGCCAAAATCTCTAATAATATCGACATTGAAATCGGATTCTTTTATCTCCTTTTCTATCATATTACATATCAATTTTGAAAAGTCAGAATTTCCATCAGATGAATCTCTCTTCGTGATTTGGCCGAATTCCTCATCCGAAATGGTTTGGCCGAGACTTATCATAACTGTTCCTAATGATGTCAAAATGGTCCGTAAATGCTGAACAGTTACATTATCGTTTTTTCCTAACTCTAATGTCCCGTCATTATGAATACTTAATTGGAATCCCCACAGTTTCCTCGCCATAATTTCCAAAAGTTTTGAAAAGTCAATAAAGATCGGCTCTTCTCGTAAATCCAGATCTTCATTTAATATTTCCTGAAGATCTGTTAAATTTTTTCCCAAAACTTTTGTTATAATACCTATACAAATCATTCTTCTTTTTAATTCTCGAATGTTAGCTGTATTCGATGCATCTACATTGAAATTCGCATCATTTTTTATTTTGATATCATCGTCTAAACAGTTTTCTTTTACGAATATTTTTAAGAGTTTATGCAAATCTACATTTCCGTCGCAGTTAACGTCTTCTTGAATGATTTCGTCCATGTCTTCGGTAGATAAAGTTTCTCTCATAATTTTAATCAAGTATCCTAAACAATTGATAATTGATTTTCTAATTTCAGTAGGTTTTATTTCTTTGTCGTTACTGTGTGCTTCTTTTGTTTTCGTCGCCATTTCTCTGTCTCCTAAACTCATATTTAAATCATATTTATCTTCTTTATCTTTCGACCCTAATTTCAAAGTTTGATTGTCATTCTTAATTCTTAGGCTTTCGAAGGTGTCTTCGAAATCAATAGCGTCGTAATATATATCCCCATCTTCATCTGGCATCGGTAATGCACTTTTGAAACGCTGTAATTTTTCACCCGAGCGATCCAAAGACATTTTTTCAACTCAAAATTTAATACTTTAAGAAACGATTTAGATGACGAGAATATTCTTCTATACGAAATAATTCTTAATTCGAACAAAGTGGCTATTGTTTAAATTCGAGAAAACGTTCGAAATTTAAACGTGTATTTAAAATAATATAAATTGATATAATATAAATAATATATTCACGAATAATATAAATTTTTTAAACCGTGAACAACATAAATAAATAAATAAATAAAATAAATAAAACTGATAATCTATTTCTAGAATTTTCGCGCGGGAAAAAATTTTTGAAAAAAATTTGGAGACAAAAACATCCAAAAATCAAAAAAAAAATCGGAGGATCCAAACGACGGTTTGTTTTGTAACGCTATGTAACCTGCCCGAGTTTACTCGGGATAAGGGCTTAAGGGAAAAATTTTAATTAAATTAATTAAGTAAAAGTACGATGTGATTTGTGTATTTATTGACAATAGTATTAGAGAAAGTTAAACTAAGGTGACCAACTTTTTTACAGTGAAAAGGAGGACACTAATAAATTGAAGGGAAAAATATCGCAAACAAGAAACATTTATTCATTGCAACAATAATACACCATAATAATCTCTACTGCATGCATCGGTGCCATGTCGTGTTTCGATAAGAAGTAAACAAAGCCATTTGCTCTCTCTCTCTCTCTCTCAAGATCTCCCATGCGAAGAGCATGCGTCTCATAATTGCATCTCGTCGCACTGTACGGAGGCTTGATGAATCGTCATGTTAAATACAAACACGTCATACCACATCACACGCAACGGATCGACTCAGCACTGATTGAATACGGAGATTTACAGATTAGTCTTCAAACATCAAAAAGGAGGACACTTTTCGAGGGAGGATAGAACTTACAAAAGGAAGACAATTACCTTAAGGTCACCTAAAGGAGGTCACCTTAGTTAAACCAACGAACAAATCATATACTTTATTTATTTTTAACCCTCACCCTCTCTTTGTTTTGGTAAGCGCGGTCATTTCACTAATTTGAAGACAAGCGGAAAGCTCTACAACTGTAGTTCTAGGCATAGTACAAATGGTAAGTATTCATGTAATATAAACGTAAATATCCAAGAATGAGTGTAAAATTGAATACTTAATCAGGCGTCTTAAAAAACAAAAGTACACCCCTCGAATAATATACTTATTAATGGAGCCAATTAAAGTTGTTAAATGTCCTTTAGGGAAAAAATTACGACAGTACTTCAAATCCATCAAAATCCCAATGAAATAAAAGTCTTAAAAGCACATTGTTGACTATGTTGAAAGTAAGTGGTTAATAAAAACGAACTGGGCCATTTTATCGGACACAACGAATGCATGGGCCGATTGAGTCGATGTGGCGGTAAATGGGGCGGGGCCTCCTTTTTTCGTCGGAGGCTATCTTTCGATGAACGGACAATAGCATTTGATAATTGTCTGTCCTCGTTACGTTCTTGTCAAGAAACGAGAAACAGAGAAGCGCTTGCGGCGACAAATCAAGGACTGGTGAGATGGCGCCACTCCTCTACGAGTTTCCCGGGAGTCCCGGATAGAAAAACGGGAACTGGGTTTTTCCCAGAGAGAATTCTGGGTATTGTTGCTTCTTCTTCTTGTCGGGTGATCGCTGCCATGAGCACGTGTAGCTCTCTTTCAAGTGTACTCGAGGATTGTTGTAAATAAATGTTGTTTTAGTTTAAAACGTGGTCGTGGACTTAACTAATTCACGTTTACAGCCTTCTGATAAAGACAGTCTTTGTGGAGATGTAAATGGATGAAAAAAGACGGCCAGATTTCGTCTAAACGATGCTAATTATGATGTTTTGAAAGGGAAACGTATTAAAAAAACGTGACTACTAAAAGGACAGCATTTAACAAGCGATATTAATCTAAAGCAAGAAATAGGGAAGAAAGTGCAGGCGGGGATAAACAAAAAATTTCCAAAATACTGTAAATACTGTAATATAAATATAAACTGTACTGTACATTTACAAAAAAAATAATTAGCAGTATTAATAAACACTGTATTTTTTTAGTTATTGTTACATTTTTCCTAAAACGGAACTTTATTTTCAGTTACCATATATGCTTACCGGCAGTAATTTGTTTAGATATTGCGGCGACAAATCACGGACTGGTGAGATGGCGCCACTCCTCTACGAGTTTCCTGGGAATCCCGGATAGAAAAACGGGAACTGGGTTTTTCCCAGAGAGAGAATTCTGGGTATTGTTGCTTGTTCTTCTTGTCGGGTGATCGCTGCCATGAGCACGTGTAGCTCTCTTTCAAGTGTACTCAAGGATTGTTGTAAATAAATATTGTTTTAGTTTAAAACGTGGTCGTGGACTTAACTAATTCACGTTTACAGCCTCCTGATAAAGACAGTCTTTGTGGAGATGTAAATGGATGAAAAAAGACGGCCAGATTTCGTCTAACCGATGGCGGCCATCCATTACCTCCAATATAAAGCACTGATTCTAATTATCATTTTATCACTCTAATTAAATTTGTAAATTTAAATTCGTATTTAATTTTTACACATTTATACTCAAATAGGATAATAAATAACCAATATATTGTAATTACAGTACGAAATGTAAATTATTTTTTTTAAACTCTTTCCGCTCTGTGGATACTAAGAGGGCCTCTTTTAGCAAGCCCATATGGGTTCGGCCTGGCCCACAATGGGGCGGTCGGTGGTGAAGACGGGGCCCGACATATCCTGTCCGGTCACCCCCGAAAAATTACTGGGGTTTAATTGCCCCTTCCCTATTCGATCCTGGGACCACCAGAGCGGTAGGCTTCTACCTTGATCTCTCGGCCATCCGGCCAAATAACATAAATTATACATCGTACATTAAATAACTTTCATTTATCTTCAGTCTTTTGTATTATTATTGTCAAGTTTTCCTTAATAAATTATATTAAGAAATATAAGAATTTTTATGATAAAAATATTTCTTTAATTAATTCTAGTCGAAAGCGTTAATTAAATGAGTGGAGTCCTCTTGTGTCGAATTATCGAACTAAAGTAAGCAGACGATCGAGTGAAGTGTAAGGAATGGAAGAGTTTTGGAAGGCGATTGACGATTTGCGAAAAAGCCTTTTAGCATCAAATTTATCTGAAAATCTAGACAATAACTTAAATTCAAGTGTATATGAAGACAAAGAAGAAAACAGGTAGCATAGAATAATTAAAAATATACTTTTATTTTTGTTCTGAATGATAAATGAAAATTAATTTTAATAGACGTAGAATACTTAAGAAAATTGAAGATATCACGGAGAATTGTTTACAATCATTATGTAGAAACCAATCGCCATCACTTGTTTTAGTTAATAGAAGAATATGGGAAAATGTAAGGTGAGTGAATGTTCATTACATGAAAATGACTTTGCATTAGTTTTTAATTTTTTTTTTTTGGATACAATTGCAGCTCTGAATGAGGCGGTTGGGGCCTTCTCGGAGCCGCAGACCATGCCCACAGGAGTAAAAAAGTCAAAGGAACCAATGGTCTACGTGCGACCCTTTGTGAAATAGGCAGATTTTGGGGAGTATATCTGGAATTTTGGGTAAAATTTTAGTTCTGAACTACTATTAAATTATAAATAATATAAATATATAAAAAAATATATAACAGGCTTATTTGGANTGACACTTTGAATTTCATAGCAATTGGTTTTTGCGACAAGCACACCTATTTGTGGTACATTTATTTGTGGCAAAGATCTTATTTTCACTTTACCGAGTGCCTAGTAGGTAATGTGCGAATTACCTAGATACTCTGCACATTATCTAGGTAATTTGAGAAATGGAACAATTTTCACAACTTTAACGGATCACCCTAGTTAATCTAGGATCTATGCAAATTAGCTAGGTAATGTACACAATAACGACTTTCGAGCTTTAGCGGTGACATATATAAAAATATAGAGATAACTCGAATATAACTTTGAACATTATGATTTTCCTGAAATAGTTACAAAGTTGTACCTTTGTTTTGAATTTAAAAGTAGGCTAAACAAATAAATACATGAAATTTTGTAATACTATATAAAGTATTTTTGAAAATGTAGTCATTTGTTATTTATTAGTTAATTAGTTTTTAAATTTTACTATAGTAGGTTATGTACTGTATATACTATTACAAATTTCATACATTTATTTATGTACTTTTAATACAAAACCAATTTTTTCTGAGTATAACTTTGATATGAACGTTAATTTTTCCAGGAAAATCATAACTTTCAAAGTTGTAATAAAGTCTATATTTTCAAACTAATGATGAAATATAAGATTGGGTCTATAATAAATATAGCTACCGTAAATCTCATTTCCTATTCTTTTGTTATCTTATCCTGTTGATAAGTTAACAATGCGATAAATAAACAAAAGTAATACAGTGCATGCTGTTAAAAAGAATATATTTTTTTACATGATTGAAAAACTTTAGGATTTCAACTGTAAAGAAAAAATATTTTGTAGTAGACCTATTATAATTTCACGATTAATATTCACAATTCGGAAATGTAATGCAAAATAAATTTACTTTTAGAAATATTCGGAAATGCATTTATATAATGCAAAAGTAGAATAAAATTGAAATTGAATTTAATTTAGTGTGATTATTTCAAATTTTCATTTAAAATAATTGCAATATTGTTCGTCTTGAAGGAAGACACCTCTTATCATTTTTCTCATGTAATCATCAGACACTTCTGTTATCATTTTCAAGCATGTTGGCTCAGATTACTTGACGAAAATGACAAAATGTTCTATCAATTTTTAGTTCTATTAATTTTTATTTGGTTTTACTTAAATTAATAAGCCTAATATACACAGCAGACAATAAATCAATTAGAAACGTAGTAACTATGTGGAACTCTTACATATAAAGTAGCTGCGTATACTGGCATTGCTCTGGGTTTTGATGGGATGAAGGATTGGTGAGGTTGAGTTGGATGTGGGTGATAAAAACAATGGTCTTGGTCTTAGTAACTAAAATGCACATTTATTGACTTCAGTATTTACAATAATGAAACTGCAAACATAAAAAATTCCTCGGGTTAAAATTAACAGGGGACGGACTCCGATATGTTGTCTCATAGACTTTATATTGTACCTGTACCTTTGACATTTCGCCACGCCTGAACTATTGCACCTCTCTCAAATCTCTCTTTGGTGACGTAATCTACAGGATAAGAGCTTTAATTTGACACCTAAATCGTATTTTTAGTCCCCAGTCTTTTACTCAAACAAAGTCGGACAAACTGAAATATTTCAATTAATCAATTAATATATAGATATTATATATATTATCTATAGATATATGCATTGTATATCATTATTTATTGTTAGTTTTAAACCTAAAGTGGATAAACAAAGAAACACTAAGCTACTTTGAATTTTGAACACCTTTACTTTTATAAACTTGTTTCACTTGACGTCATTTCGTACTTCTTCCAGGTGTTTCTTTTCACAGATAAATAATAGATTGAATAACCTTTTTCAGTAGATAAATCTTAAAATTTAATTAACTGTAACTAAAACATAAGTTCTCTGATTCTATTAATTAAAAAAGGCTGCATATAATATTTCATTTATTTTTACATAATTTTTTTAAACTCATATTACTTCAGGTTTTTTATCTTTATGCCCATCATGAGTTAGATCAGGTCTACAATACAGGGAACTACACTGCTGAATAGAAAAAAATGAAACACTCATAAAGAATAGTCCAAGTGGCCTGTGCACAATGCACAAAGATACTACTCAATGGGTCATGCTAATGGTAATAAAATGACAAAACAAACACGTCACTGAAGCACGTGATATACAGAGTGCTAAGGAAGATTTAAATGAAAATCGTTGAAACGTTGACAAATCGTAATTTCAATCGCATGTGATTTGCATCTCGTACTTTAAAAAATATAGGAATGAGTACTTAGCGAATAACTATTCAATTTGCTTGTAAAATGAGTCTATGAACCGATTTTATTATCTAAATGGTTGAAAACGATTAAACGTAATGTTTCATTGTAATTTTTGTAATTACAGTAATTGTAATCACACTACTATGTACAAAATATGTAAATTTGATTCACTTGTCATACGTTCATCTGGAGATTGCAGCCTCGGGCTATGTTCTCCGATTCGCCGTCCTCTGGTATTTAGTTCAGATGACCCGTGTGTCTTATGTATTGTTCCAAGGCACCTACATGCTGACGAGTTGATGTCAGTGATGATGGCCAGTAGATGGGGGATAATGAGCGAGTCAGATCGGTATTTAGGGACCGAGCCCTCCCGAGGATGCGTCGGGATTCGTTGTATTGTGGGCAATCGAGCCAGAAGTGTTGTGTTGTTTCTTCTTTGTCGCAGTTAGGACACACTGGTGAGTCCGCAAGGAGCCTAATGTGCAGGAACGCGTTCAGTGGCGCCTTGTCCAGCAGGGTTTCTAGATGACAGGACGAAGTATGATGTTAGGGCCAGTTATCGAAGGGGCGAAGGTAGTCACGTCCCTTCCTGCGTGGGATCATCGTCAAGACGTCGGTTAAACAAATTTGGTAATTTGGAGCAATAAACCACCCTGCAGTTCGTCATTTCGGTAACTTGACACCTTCTCAGCCCACATTGAGCACGACTACTGTATTTCAAATCGTGTTTATGAACTGAAAAAATCTCAAATTTGAGCTCAAAACCATATTTAATTTTGCCCTGTGTGCATTCGTCTTTAGTTTGTGCATGTGATGGTGGATGAACCAAACCCAAAACATGAAATTCAAATTATACGAATGTAGAGGAGAATGTTTTTATTGATTTAATTCAAAAATATAAAAGCATAATTGAAAACATACGAACTAATGGTGTTACAATTAAGCGAAAATATGGAAACATGGGAAAAAGTTACTCTTGATTTTAACTCAAATTCATGTTTTATTAAAATTTCCGACTTTAAGTATAGATGTTGCGATTGTGCTGTAGACTTTTAAATGGACAGATTATTAAATATGTCGATTCTCTCAATTCGACTTTTTGTTGAGACTGCGAATAACAAACCTTTAGAGATTGGCAACATCTAATGTCAATGTTAATATGAATAATAATAACTCGTTTATAGCAAGTAAATCAAACACTGCTAACGGTCAATCACAAATCGGCGCCAACCATAATAGATCTGGCAGCGACAATAGCTAACGCAACGACGCCTCTTGCCATAGGGTGGAGCCCAGGGCAAGCGGGGATCCCAGAAAATGAGGCAGCAGATAACGCAGCAAGAACATGTACAACACTATACGTTCAACAATCGGCACTATACGTTGCCCGCTACAGCCAAAAGATATTTCCCGCGAGACAAGGAGGTCAACCGTCCGACACTTAACGTACAACGGTATTGTAATAATGCTAGTTTAAATAGCGAAATTTTCGTAATGATACCTCCAAATGTGCAAATTCACCTACGTATTAACTCTGTAGACCAGTATTTCTCAACCTCTAACGAATCGTCGCACCCTTCAACATAGTATCGCCCCCTTCAGTAAAACCGTTACGTAGTATGGCCCCTTCACTACAAAATTCGGATGCCGAGGGCCAAGACTAACGCCAAATTCGTACTGCATTGAATAAACTAGTGACTAATATAATGTTATTTGTTTAATTATTGTACGATATAACGAATAAAATATCTAATTATTCTTAATGTAATGTTTTACTATATTGCCCAGAAAATTGTTTTTCGACCCCAAAATATAAATTGTTACTAATCGTCCCTCAACATGGAAAAACGCCCACATGGGGACGATATCGCCCGCGTTGAGAAACACTGCTGTAGACCTACCAGTAGTGATTTTCTATTCGTAGTAAAATACCCAAGTCCGTGTTGAACGATTATATTGAGCTCTGTGTTTAATACAGTAGAGCGTCGTTTATCCGAATCAATTGGGGACTGAGGTTGTTCGGAAAACTTATTTTTCGGATAACCGATTATGTACGAAAAAATAACCTATCCCGTGTTGAAATTTTTCTCCGTAGCGTGTCGCTTCGCGTTGAATTTTCGTCGATGTTAAGCCTAACGTATACTTTTTAAAATAATAATCGTGGCTATTATATCGTTAAAAATTATTTCTTTATTTCTTACAAACAAAATAAATATATTGAAAAATATAAAAACCAAAAATATATACTTTAGAAGATGATCTAGTATCAAAAAAGTTCGATTCGGCACAACACACAATTCTCAGAAAAACACTACACAAAAGTGCCAGGCTGCCAGCTAAAAAACACACACCAACAAAAAAATATTAGAGTAGCCCAAGATATAGCCAAAGATTGCAGCGCCACAGCACTAGCGAAAATTTAAATTTGTCGACTGGAATGCTTTCGGATAACCGACTTTCGAATAAACGACGCTCTACTGTATAATTTCACTTGCGCGCTAACTTGAAAGAGGAGATAATGGAGAGAATTCTTTTTCTTTCGTTTTAGAACAAATTCTTCTAAATTAAATTTCGTTCAATTTTTTACCTCAGTATTAATATCTTTATGTATAATATTAAATATTAAAGTATCGTTATATATAAAACTAGCTGTTACTCGCGACTTCGCCCCGGAGGTTTTGCAAACAAATCCCATTTATATTCAGTATTTCAACAACCATAGTAATTGTTATATAACACCTATCGCCGAGAATGATGAGAATTGCTGAGAATCAAACAAACTATTTTCAATTTGATCAATTTTCTGGAACGTTTACAATCGTTCTATAATCGAACCAATATGCAATAACAAATTTGAATTTAAAACGGTTCGAACATTTGGATGAAAAATCGAAATATATAAAAATATTTATAGCAATGTCTGAAATGTTATTAATTTAATACACCTAAGTACTCGATGAAGACTAAATCCTCTCCCTCTCCCCCGCAGGGGAATTTCGAAAAATCCCTCCTTATTGTGCATTGCCATGGCGTACCCTACTAAAAGTCAGATATAAACTAAAAATCGCATCTAAAATAGTACAGTAGAAGCCGTTCTTCGGGTTAAGCCTTAATGCTCTCC
The DNA here is from genome assembly GCF_000671375.1 of Centruroides sculpturatus. Lineage (NCBI taxonomy): Eukaryota > Metazoa > Arthropoda > Arachnida > Scorpiones > Buthidae > Centruroides > Centruroides sculpturatus. The sequence continues at coordinate 25,216 of NW_019385772.1, forward strand.
CTCACCCCTCCGCGGAGAAATTTCTAAAAATCCCTACTTATTGTGCATTGCCATGGCTTACTCTACTAAAACGCAGATAAAAACAAAACATCGCATTTAAAATAGTACAGTAGAAGCCGTTTTTCCGGTTAACCCTTAATGCTCTCCCTCTCCTCCCACTTGGGAATTTCGAAAAATCCCTTCTTAGTGTGCGTTTTCACGACGTACCCTAACTGTGTATCAAATTTCATTTCTCTAGGTCCAGCGGTTTGCTCTGGGCGATGATGAATCAGTGAGTCATTCAGTCAGTCAGGACAAGCAATTTTACAGTATATATATAAACTAGCTGCAAGGACCCGCTTCGCTGTGTTTTTATTTGTTCGTACATTTGTATGTAATATAGTTTTTGTTTATATATAAAAGACTGTTTTTCTAAGTAATCTAGAATCTAGCTGCAA
>NW_019385772.1:29746-34693 GCF_000671375.1 Centruroides sculpturatus
AACTGCGGCGACAAATCACGGACTGGTGAGATGGCGCCACTCCTCTACGAGTTTCCCGGGAATCCCGGATAGAAAAACGGGAACTGGGTTTTTCCCAGAGAGAGAATTCTGGGTATTGTTGCTTGTTCTTCTTGTCGGGTGATCGCTGCCATGAGCACGTGTAGTTCTCTTTCAATTGTACTCAAGGATTGTTGTAAATAAATATTGTTTTAGTTTAAAACGTGGTCGTGGACTTAACTAATTCACGTTTACAGCCTCCTGATAAAGACAGTCTTTGTGGAGATGTAAATGGATGAAAAAAGACGGCCAGATTTCGTCTAACCGATGGCGGCCATCCATTACCTCCAATATAAAGCACTGATTCTAATTATCATTTTATCACTCTAATTAAATTTGTAAATTTAAATTCGTATTTAATTTTTACACATTTATACTCAAATAGGATAATAAATAACCAATATATTGTAATTACAGTACGAAATGTAAATTATTTTTTTTAAACTCTTTCCGCTCTGTGGATACTAAGAGGGCCTCTTTTAGCAAGCCCATATGGGTTCGGCCTGGCCCACAATGGGGCGGTCGGTGGTGAAGACGGGGCCCGACATATCCTGTCCGGTCACCCCCGAAAAATTACTGGGGTTTAATTGCCCCTTCCCTATTCGATCCTGGGACCACCAGAGCGGTAGGCTTCTACCTTGATCTCTCGGCCATCCGGCCAAATAACATAAATTATACATCGTACATTAAATAACTTTCATTTATCTTCAGTCTTTTGTATTATTATTGTCAAGTTTTCCTTAATAAATTATATTAAGAAATATAAGAATTTTTATGATAAAAATATTTCTTTAATTAATTCTAGTCGAAAGCGTTAATTAAATGAGTGGAGTCCTCTTGTGTCGAATTATCGAACTAAAGTAAGCAGACGATCGAGTGAAGTGTAAGGAATGGAAGAGTTTTGGAAGGCGATTGACGATTTGCGAAAAAGCCTTTTAGCATCAAATTTATCTGAAAATCTAGACAATAACTTAAATTCAAGTGTATATGAAGACAAAGAAGAAAACAGGTAGCATAGAATAATTAAAAATATACTTTTATTTTTGTTCTGAATGATAAATGAAAATTAATTTTAATAGACGTAGAATACTTAAGAAAATTGAAGATATCACGGAGAATTGTTTACAATCATTATGTAGAAACCAATCGCCATCACTTGTTTTAGTTAATAGAAGAATATGGGAAAATGTAAGGTGAGTGAATGTTCATTACATGAAAATGACTTTGCATTAGTTTTTAATTTTTTTTTTTTGGATACAATTGCAGCTCTGAATGAGGCGGTTGGGGCCTTCTCGGAGCCGCAGACCATGCCCACAGGAGTAAAAAAGTCAAAGGAACCAATGGTCTACGTGCGACCCTTTGTGAAATAGGCAGATTTTGGGGAGTATATCTGGAATTTTGGGTAAAATTTTAGTTCTGAACTACTATTAAATTATAAATAATATAAATATATAAAAAAATATATAACAGGCTTATTTGGAGGGTTCTATCATGCAAAGGGTCACATGTATACTAATGGTTATTTTGAAAATTTGGAAGGAGTTGAGCAAAGGGTGGCTGGGGCAAAGTTATATAATATTATTACATAATATTATATAACTTGATAAGAGAAATAGATTGGTGGTGGTTTTGGAGCAGTCTGGGTCTGGGAACATCATTTTATGTCATTTTGAAGTTTTGTACTGTACATTGAGAAAAATTTTTCAGTTGGAAACCATAAAACAAGTTGTGCGTTTTTTTACTGGAGTATATTTATATTATATATAGTTACTTGATTTTGATTGTTATTTGATTACTCCTTGCACTCCTTGAACTTTTGCACTTTTCTCAGTTTACAAAACTTCAAATTATTGTAAAGTGTCCTTTCTGAGCCCATACCGTGCTGAGATCATCACCAATAAATTTATCTTATCAAGTTACATAATATTATGTAAAAATATCTCTGGCTACTGTTTGCTTGACTCCTACTGACTTTTTTACTCCTATGGGCGTGGTCTCAGCTCTGATGAGGTCCCAACTGCCTCATTTAGAGCTGGAATTTTAAGTTAATTAATATTAATAAATTAGTTAATTAATATTATTTTTAACTATACATGCTTTGTTTGTTTAATTAATATGATTTTTTGAACAAATGAATAAAAAAATTTCAGTTTCTGAATAATGTAAAGTAAAAAAATCTATTATATTTAAGTTTTGACTAGGAAAACAACTTCAAATTATTTAAATAATAACAAAAATTAGCTTTATTGGCATTCTCTTAAGTTGAATAACAGTTTTTCTAGTACTTTCGGGCAACCAAGCTTATTGTCAGGATATACACAAGTTTTAAGTTTTGACTTTGTATTTCAGTTTGTTTTCAGCATTTCTACTTGATGTTAGCATTTTTAAGTCATAAAATTTAACATCTTTAAGTAGAAATTATGAACAAAAATACTTGAGTCTAAAAATTTAACTTGATAGTGTTTTGTTGCTTGTTCTTCTTGTCGGGTGATCGCTGCCATGAGCACGTGTAGCTCTCTTTCAAGTGTACTCAAGGATTGTTGTAAATAAATATTGTTTTAGTTTAAAACGTGGTCGTGGACTTAACTAATTCACGTTTACAGCCTCCTGATAAAGACAGTCTTTGTGGAGATGTAAATGGATGGAAAAAGACGGCCANAAAATTAGCTTTATTGGCATTCTCTTAAGTTGAATAACAGTTTTTCTAGTACTTTCGGGCAACCAAGCTTATTGTCAGGATATACACAAGTTTTAAGTTTTGACTTTGTATTTCAGTTTGTTTTCAGCATTTCTACTTGATGTTAGCATTTTTAAGTCATAAAATTTAACATCTTTAAGTAGAAATTATGAACAAAAATACTTGAGTCTAAAAATTTAACTTGATAGTGTTTTTCATAATTTAAAATTATTATAAAACTAAATAATTTTTGATATTTTCTCAAAGTAACTGAATTTTTTTGAATGAACTGATAATTTTTGCCAATTTTTATAATCAATCTTGTAATTATTATATTTATAGACATATATGTAAAACACATAGAATAAATTCATAAAAAAATTGAATTGATGCTTATTTTCTTTTCCTGCATACAATAATAAAAGTGTAACTACATTAACTGTAACCATAAATGAAAAACAAATCTTAAGACTTCACATGAATTTAATCTTTAATTCAATTTAATTTGTCTTCTTCAAACACCAATAAAACAAAATATTAAATCTTTAAAAAGAATACACAAAACATCATTAAAACAATGTCATTTAGAATAAAATTGTAAACAGTTTAAAACTTAAAATTGTTATGAAACAAAAAATTTTTAAAATATACAATATTAAAGACAAGTGTAAACTAATATTAACAAATATAACAAACAAGTAATATTACAAAACTTAAAAACTAAAAATATATGAAAATAACTGCTAAACATTAATGAATATTGATATTGAATAAGATATTGATAACTTTAACAACAACATTAAACATAGCAGATACTCCTACACATAATATAGCTAACTGGACAAAAAACAATGCAAGCATGGATACATCATCAACAGTGAGTAGGTACAGTACATATAGCTGTATATCAAAAACCCAGCCCTGACAGATGACAGAATTTCATAAAAGATCTTTCATGCTCCAGATATGTTATGAGCATCCTTGACATTAGTTCATGTACAGTTGAACCTGTCTATCTCAAATCTCTCAGGAAGAAGAAAAGTTTCAGATAAATAGGTTTCAAGATAGAGGTTCCTATACAGTAAACAGTAATAGGTTAACAGGTTTGATTGAAAATATGGTGTTTTATTAATACAAAACCAACTATGGTACATGACTGTATTAGGTATAAATAAAATATTTTTGACATATCTTAACAAAAATAATTTGTCAATAATTTCTGATGCCTGACTTTCTTCAACCAATAAGATGCAAGCTAAACTAGTAGCCAATCAGAGAAAAGTAGCATTAATTGCAACTATGTACAGTACTGTATTGCAAGAGATGTTTATCAACTGCAATTTATGCTATAAAGATATAGTTGCTGAGCTTTGAATTTGTAATGGACACTTCAGTCCATAATTTGAGATATAAAGGTTTTGGGAGAAAATTATTTGAGATAAACGTGGAAAATATATTGAATTTAGGCTGAAAATGTGGGGAAAAATAAATTTCAATATAAAGAGGTTTTTGAGATAAACATGTTTGAGATAGACAGGTTCAACTGTATTTCTTTTGGATGCTTTGTTTAGCTCCAACAGCTCTAACCCTTTCAACTTGAACTATAAAGGACTGGGTACAACAAAATCTGAAAATATACCACTATCCCTATGATAGAGGTATAAGATGCCAATATTGTAGATGGAAGGGCATTTTTCATAGTCTAATTATGCTTCTTCAATCAAGCTTGTAATGAGTACAGTATGGCACTGATGTATTCAAGATCACTGTGAATTGTTGGTTATAGAAGAGAACCTTGTATACTCCAAGGAGTGGTCATATTGGTCCTTATTATTTCTTGAATTCTGTACAGTGTGGGGTTTCTTTCAAAGCAGAATCTACTCTCATTGCTCATCACCACCAACACACTACTGGAAAATAGATTACATCAAGGAAATTGCAGCTAGTCACGGTACCTGGCAAGACTACAGTCGACCCCCCTATAATTACGGTCACTATAATTACGATTCCTATAAAACTACAAAAAAATATACGTATTTTGGAAATGTTGAGTCGGATTAGTGTAGAATCGATTAATTTTATGGAAGAAAACCTTTCAATCAGCCGTAGTCCGTAAACTTGACACGTGTCGGGCTGTGATTGGAACGACTTGTAAGAAATCGGATTCCTAATAAATTGGAACGTATCTATATCTTATAGGGGGGGCGACTGTA
>NW_019385772.1:35992-38812 GCF_000671375.1 Centruroides sculpturatus
TTTTTATTGCGATTTCCGCCCCCCCCCGATTTAATTAAACTTATATATAATAAAATATATTAATTAAATAAAAAAAAACTATTGGAGATCATTTTTGACATCAGAAAGTAGCTTTAAATAACTTTATCGAAGTCAAATCTGTGCACTACAACTTTAGAATGATTAATTAAATTTGATTAAAAAAATCGCATTAAAAAACAATTAAGCGTTAATCGCGCGTCATTAAAGGTTGATTAAATCGCGATAAAATTTTTTTGCGCGGGTAAAAATTTTTGAAAAAATTTGAGGACTTAAAAAATATTCCAAAAATCAAAAAACATTTGGGGGGCCGAAAGGACCGCATTTTCTGTAACGCTATGTAACATGCCCGGGTTAACTCGGGTCCGGACGTTAAAGGATTTTAATTAATTAATTAAACATCTTTTGTGCAATTTTAAATATTTATTAATATGACGCATCTTTACACAAGACCAATTTTGAGTTAATTAAAAGAAATTATTATTGTTGGTTTTTTTAAATCTCAAATTTGTCTTTTTGATTTTTATAAATTGACAGAAATTCTAAAATATATTGACACAATTTCAAAATTAATATCAGTGTGCTTGCTGTATTTAGTATTTTTTTTTAATTAAAGAGAAGAACTTTGAAAAATCCCGAAGATAACATTTATGAAAAATTGTATTTCTTTTGACTTCGTTTCATTGACACTTTGGTGACATAATCTACGTAGTTGAACTGTCCCTGTTCGTTAACTTCCATATCTTCTAGAAATTCTATCATTTCTCTCTGGCCGAACATATCTCCCGTGCTCATCATGGCTTCGCGAAGTTCGTCCACATAAACATAACCTGTTCCTCTCGGATCGAAAACGCCAAAATCTCTAATAATATCGACATTGAAATCGGATTCTTTTATCTCCTTTTCTATCATATTACATATCAATTTTGAAAAGTCAGAATTTCCATCAGATGAATCTCTCTTCGTGATTTGGCCGAATTCCTCATCCGAAATGGTTTGGCCGAGACTTATTATAACTGTTCCTAATGATGTCAAAATGGTCCGTAAATGCTGAACAGTTACATTATCGTTTTTTCCTAACTCTAATATCCCGTCATTATGAATACTTAATTGGAATCCCCACAGTTTCCTCGCCATAATTTCCAAAAGTTTTGAAAAGTCAATAAAGATCGGCTCTTCTCGTAAATCCAGATCTTCATTTAATATGTCCTGAAGATCTGTTAAATTTTTCCCCAAAACTTTCGTTATAATACCTATACAAATCATTCTTCTTTTTAATTCTCGAATGTTAGCTGTATTCGACGCATCTACATTGAAATTCGCATCATTTTTTATTTTGATATCATCGTCTAAACAGTTTTCTTTTACGAATATTTTTAAGAGTTTATGCAAATCTACATTTCCGTCGCAGTTAACATCTTCTTGAATGATTTCGTCCATGTCTTCGGTAGATAAAGTTTCTCTCATAATTTTAATCAAGTATCCTAAACAATTGATAACTGATTTTCTAATTTCAGTAGGTTTTATTTCTTTGTCGTTACTGTGTGCTTCTTTTGTTTTCGTCGCCATTTCTCTGTCTCCTAAACTCATATTTAAATCATATTTATCTTCTTTATCTTTCGACCCTAATTTCAAAGTTTGATTGTCATTCTTAATTCTTAGGCTTTCGAAGGTGTCTTCGAAATCAATAGCGTCGTAATATATATCCCCATCTTCATCTGGCATCGGTAATGCACTTTTGAAACGCTGTAATTCTTCACCCGAGCGATCCAAAGACATTTTTTCAACTCAAAATTTAATACTTTAAGAAACGATTTAGATGATAAGAATATTCTTCTATACGAAATAATTCTTAATTCAAACAAAGTAAGCGTTGGCTATTGTTTAAATTCGAGAAAACGTTCGAAATTTAAACGTATATTTGAAAATAATATAAATAATATAATTCACGAATAACATAAATTTTTTAAACCGTGAACAGCATTCATAAATAAAATAAATAAACAAATCTAATAATCTAGACTTTTAGAATATGTAATTAATATTACGAAGAAAATGATAAAACAAATACAGTATTAATAATACAAACGTATTTAAAGGCATGTACCATATTTCTTCAAATTTTTCAAAAATTGTAATTTTTCTCTTACAATTTAAATAAAGATACACTGTTAATAATAAGAATATTAAAAGTACTACAGTGAAATATTGACTTAATGTATGAAATGTATATAATAGAAATGTAAAGATACAAAAGTGCTATTCATCAATTTTTTTATTTTTTATTTTATTTTATTTTTATTATTATTATTTTTTTTGTTACTATACCTAAATATTAAGTTCTTAAGCAGTGTAACAATTTTAATTTTTACAATTTTTTACAATTTTAGATTTAATAAGTCTATTGCATTGGAAGATTGTGTTTTAAAATCACTCAAAATCAGGTTTGATTTTGTATAAGATTGTGTATTTGTTTTTTTATTTTGATTAATGTTCAGACAATTATTACAGACATTTGCTTTCTTTATTGATAATGCAGATTAATTTTAAAACTAATATTAATTGTTTATGTGAGGAATTATTATAAAATGCAACAAGAGAGAGAATATTGCAAAATGCTGGGGATCGAACTAAGTCCCAAATATAACATACGAGTATATCAGTTGTCATTTTTACATTTTAAAACTACTGTATTAATTACACAGTATTATGAATATGAGAGAAAAATCAGTATTACTCTTAATAATCTGATATTGATAATTTTTTTTTTTTTTTTAAATATTTTAAATCTCTCCAATTCCT
>NW_019385772.1:39558-66866 GCF_000671375.1 Centruroides sculpturatus
ATTCCTATAAAACTACAAAAAAATATACGTATTTTGGAAATGTTGAGTCGGATTAGTTTAGAATCGATTAATTTTATGGAAGAAAACCTTTCAATCAGCCGTAGTCCGTAAACTTGACACGTGTCGGGCTGAGATTGAACGACTTGTAAGAAATCGGATTCCTAATAAATTGGAACGTATCTATATCTTATAGGGGGGTCGACTGTATTCCAAAATAAAACAAAAACTCACATAGTTAAGATATTTTATGTTCTATGGATCCTATGTTTTTCTAAAATACAGATGCTACTTTCTTCTGTGTTTTTTCATTTCTGGTTACATTTTAAAATATTTACATATAGGGATTTGAGAAGCTAATATTGTTTCAGTTAACTAATATAAATAGAATTTATTATTTTTAAACTGAAAATTTTAATATACTTAGTTATCAGCCAGTTTCTGGATTGAAAGCACAAAGAGAAACTGTTAAATCTGTTGTTAAGTTTTCTTCCAAGAAATCAATGAAACGATTTGGTAAGTACAAATTAAAATAATGTATAAAATATTTAAAGAAAATTATTATTTAAATAATTATATTAATAGAACTATTATTTAAATAAATTATATAAAAATAAAAGAAAATACTTATATATAATAATGAAATTCTTAATTGAAAATTAAATTACATATAAAAAAAAAAGCATGGATCTGTGCAGTTGGAAAACTGAATACTTAGAGATTTTAAAACTTAATGATAAAAGTTTATTTATTGAGTATTTTGACATCAAGATTCTAATTTCTTTGTTAGGCTTTGTATATTGATGCTACTTTGTGATAGTTGCTGTTTGTTTTTGACCTTAAAAATTCAATACTTCTAAGTAACATATATCCTAGACAATCTAAAGTAACAACTTCTCAAACTTTGTGCTCATGGATCAGTATATTTTCATTCCATTCCCTTGTGGACAAGTATTTTTGTAAAATTAACTAAATATAATTGTAAAATGGAAAGAATGGAATTCAAATGAGTTTTTTATTTTAATATTTAGGCTGAATTAGTAAGAAAAATACAATAACAAAACTTGGTTATAATCATTTAGAAAAAATGTTGTTGTTTTATGTGCTGTTTTCAAGTAATTTTCCATGCTGATTTTGATCACCAGTCAGCCCTAGCACTAAGTGTTTAAATCATAAAGAAAAATTAAAGTAACAAAACAACGTGTTTTTGAAAGACTTTTAAAAGCATTTTTAAATAGTTTTATTAACATAATATATATTTTGAAATTTTACGTGGAATCTCATCATAACAAAGCAATAATCTGTTTGATGACTGGCATTAATCTGCTGACCATAGTTTGAGTAGTATTGATCTAAACAACTCAAAAATGTTCATGACAAAGATGATTTACTTGAAGAGTAAACTTGTGACATTGTAAACTGTTTTTATGCCTTTTGCTGGAAAACAAATCAAGCTTATTCTAACTAAGGCATATTATATGTTGATTTTATTCATTTATTTTATGTTAGTTCTCCTATGAACCTATGTTTTGAATATTTGATGAAAGTTTATTTATTTTCTCAAACTTAATCTATCCCAGTATTAAATCAGTTGTTCTGTTTCTTAATGATAATGTGGATGAACAAAGGTTCTGCTAATAGGCCCCATGGTCTGGAAGTAGTAATACAGGCTAGTTCTGCTCATTTTGAATGCTGCTTGATAAAAAATTATGATTAAACAAGGTGCTTTATTAACATAGCACACTGAACATGTTAATTATTATTTTACATCATCCTGAATAATCAAAAAGCATATTATTTGAAAAGAGCATTTTCAGATACTATTTGAAAGTCAGTACTTGAACTTCAATATTTTGTAGTTCACAAACTCCTATTAGACTTGCACTGTTTATCAAAAGTCACTTTTGACCAATGGTGTTTTGTATTTCTATCAAAAAAAAAAAGGTGACAACAACAGATATGGACTTTTAACAATCTGCCATTTTGAAAATGTACATAGCATGCTTCCTCTTATTTTTTCAATTTTACTTTATTAGAAGGATGTAAGAAACAATTGTGACCAACCAGGGACTCACTAGTATGTCCCAGTCAAGAGTTACAAGCATTTGTTTTGAGGGCTTATCAGAAATGTCTACCAGTCCTTCAGGTGGGCCCCTTGTTATATCTATAGTTAAGCTGGAGTAAACTTAAGAAGTAAGAAATAGTACATAACATGTGGCTTCAAGTTCATGCATGTAGGGGCTTTGAGGAGTTTAATCCCTCCCATTTGGAAAGAATTAAAAAATTAAATAAAATTAAACAGTATATTGTATATAACTTAAAAATAATTTTGTACCCATTCAATTCCTCCTTAGTTTATTGTATTGTGTTATTCTATATACCTATATTGTAAAAGTTAGTAAACTGTTATGAAAAAATATTTTTTTCTTTTAAATTCAATCCTTTTAAAAATTGTGGGATGGGCTTGTGTAGCTTATATAATATTTTTTAAGCCAGCATAAGAAATGTTATTTAAATTGGATCCACTGTCCACTATAAAATTTCTATATATTCAAATTCTTTTTTGAGGTATAACGATTTGAATACATCTTCAAATTTTCAAATTTTACTTAAAAATTCTTTAAATTCTTTTTGTGTTGTTTGTTCACAGTACATAACCTTATCTATCTATTTCATTGTTCTATTGCTATTAGTTGTATCTAAGAATCTCTTTTACTTAAGCCTAGTGTTGCCAGTGGTGATATTCAGCGGGTTCGCACAGGTTCGGCCGAACCCGTTGTTAACATTTTAAAAGTTTTCCGAACCTTGTTAAACACACGTAACGTTTCTCAGTGGTTTTGTTTCTTTTAAAAAATATATTAAAATATACGTATTATACTCTGTAACACTACTAAACTAGAGCCTTTTACCCCTTTCACCTTGGTGAGACCTCCCTCGACCGTTTCAATCTCGACTGAAACGAGGTTCAATCGCGATCGGCTCAAGAGAGTTCCTGAAACTAGATCCAGTCATAAGAGAGATCACACAATCCCACGAGTGCGAGAAAAACAAGATGGCTGCGGAACACGTGTTGGGCTATCGACAGCGAAATAAAAAAGATACTGTATTTCGAGAGACGATGACATCTTCTATTATTACGTATATCGCAAGAAAAACTATTGTATTTATTTCTAACCAAAACTTCCATTTTGTTTGTTGGTGTTTGTGACTTACCGCGTAGTTATGTCAGTTTTATCATCGTGTGTAATATATGTCTTTTTTTTTTAGGTTAATGTTACCTTAGGTTCCAAGATGGCGGCGCTACGGTTAGGTTCGTTTCGTTTCCGTTAGATTAGCTATATTTTTAGTAGACGTTTCCTTTTTTTTTTTATTTTGTTCAAGAACTACTGTGAATCAATAATTAGTGACGTTTGGCACTTGGCAGCTCCCCTCCGGGAGGAGTCCGTCTGAACCACGAACAGTCGAAAGCGCGGCTATCTTGGAACCTAAGGTAACATTAACCCTGTTTTATTTATATGGGTATCTTAAGGTCAGTTTTTGTGCTAATGTTGCTAATGCACCATTTGAGCAAAAAAAAAATTGTTAAGGAAAAATTTTCTGTTAGCGAACCCTTTGTTAAATATTTCGAATATCACCACTGAGTGTTGCCACCTTTTCAAAATCGCTGACCCGGACAGCGGGTCAGGTTTGTTCGAACAGAAGTTCCTGACACATGCACAATGTCCTTTTACAATGCAAAGAATAATGTGCTAGATAACTTAGCCCATAGACATGTACATACGATTGTATATGCAAAATAAAAAAAAAGGTCTACAGATTGCGCGCCACATGTAAACAGACAAACATGGCAGAATTGCAGATGAGTTTCAGTGAGTGTGAGTTCTTTCGCTGTTAAAATAGTATAAATTTGTAAAAATATTTGCAAGAACTTTATTTCATTGTAATTTCATAATTTCTACGAAATTCCCATACAAAATTGATAGTTCACCTGAACTGTCTAGGTGAAAACTGGATGGGTGGTAACACTACTTAAGCCATTTCTAATATATATTTTTTTTCTACATTCTTCCAATCTTCTATAATGTTGTGAATAACTATAATGTTGTCATCTTGTTTTTTAATTCAAATAAATTTGTGTATCTTTAGAAAGTATACAATAAAAAATTACTGGGTAATTTCATATTTTAATCAGCTTGAATAAATTTATTTATTTTATTATTGTGAAGAAGTCAAAGAAAAGATATTGTAACTTAAGTTTAAAAATAAAAGTATTGTGGTCTGAAGACCACGTGTTCTGTTGCGTAACTGGCTCGTAACCAGCTCCTTGGGTGGGCCACAGGATAAAGAAAGGATGGGCATTCTCAACTACAACCGAAAAAAAAACCAGATCAAGGAGGGAGAGAGGGAGATTGCGATTGCTCAATGGAAGAAGCATGACTTTAGGGGAAAAAAGAAAAAAAAGAGAGAAGAGGTGTAGACAAGAGAGTCACAAGTTTCTTCTTATTTGTGTGTTGTGTCCTTTGTTTTAGTCTTTTATAGGACAGAAGTGATTGGAAGGACTAAAGTAAACTTTAAGTTCCTTGCATTGGAGTCATAGAGTGTGTGATTTATTTCTTTGAAGTTTCTTTTTGTTTTGTTTCTGCATGGGAAATACTCTAAAGATTGATTACTTCCCACAGTATTGGTTTTCTGGAATATAAGTTAGAAAACAAAACAATTGTCATTATTCTCTAACTTAAGTAATATGATGATATGATATTAAAATACAAAAAGATATTTATTTATTTTAATAGAAAATATTTTTTATTCAGTTTGATCTCTTTAATAGTAAATAATAGTTTAAGTTTAGGTATAAGATAATTAATAGTGTGGCATTTCTCATAGTTCTTTAAATTTGAAATATACGAAATTACCAACAAACCAGCAATAATTCACTTCAAAAATGAACGTTTTCTACCGTCTTCAATGGTCATCAGGCTCAATTCCAAGAGTTCGAAAAATTTTTTGAATTCTTGGAATTGAACCTGATGATGACTGTTGAAGACTGTAGAAAACGTTCGTTTTTGAAGTGAATTATTGCTGGTTTGTTGGTAATTTCATAGTTATTTTGTTAATTCTTACACCAGTAGTGTTGGTATGATGGATGATTGTTTGAAATATAATATGCTTTTTCAAAAAATCCCAAAGAAATTTAAAATTCTGATATTGGGTATTTGTAGAATGATATTTATTTTCTTTTCTCTCCAAAAACATTTAATTTGGAGAAAAATAAATCTGAATATAAATATGATATTTGATTACTGATAAAAATTTAATGAAAATTTGATTTTTCTTGAAAAGATAAGTTTTTATTCAATTTTATTATTTTATATGTTAAAATATTTTAAAAAGATTAAATTAGTTATCAAATATTCAATATATCTCAATTACTTACCAAGTTATATTTTTGCAGCATTAATTCTTCATATTTTAGCAAAGATATATCATTTGATCCAAACAAATACATATTCTACAAAAAGGTAAGTAGGAACAATAATTCTATCATTAAAATTTATAAAGTTAAAAATAAATAAATATTATAAATTTTATAAATAATTTTGAATAATAATAGATTTATTTAAAGTCATATTTTATCATTTTTAATGAAGTCTTAAAATCTTGATAGGAATCAATAAATCATAATTTAGTATATTGATAGTTACACTCAGTTTCTATGACTGATTAACCATATTGTATATTAATACAATATGGTTCCAAATTATGGGAACAAACTTCAGAAGTGGATTCCTGGCAGGACAAAGAACAAAAGTGATCTTATTATCATGTGGCTAGAAATGCACTACTGCTGAGATAAATGATACCATATGTATCTTAGCCAGAATCACAGTAGATGCTCAAAGAATCCTTTGTGGATCTCAATGCAATGCTCATACATCACCTCATAGTATAACCATGGTACAACTATGTGATGTTCCAGCCATTCTCATTTGCTTTTCTGTATGTGAATATCATGTCTCTTGTTCCCATTAGGAATAATGAGTTATTCTCACAGTACTACACCACACATTTGACCACAGACCTGTTCAGCAAATAGACAACATTTTGCATACTTCCACTTTCACTGCTATGTGTAAGGATCCCTGCGATATGGTTTATGGTCCCAATATCAATCTACCAAGAAGTGGGCAACACTCTTTTAGTGAAAGAGTACAGACCATTTAGGATGACACTATGGGGGTATAGATACTGAGGCATGAACTCCATTACAGTAGGAAACTGGAGAGAGATAGAGATCAAGTTTTTATAAAATCTTCTGCAATGTTGTCCAAGGTACACAAAATTCAATCTAAGGGTATGTCATACATATCTAAGGATACATCCTGCATGGTAGTGTTCAGTAATTGTGGGGGAAAGAATCTTTGTAAGTGCTTCCAACTCATGAGCAACCTCTGTCCAGAGTGGATGCATATTGTCTACAGAATAACAGAGAGATGGCTTCGTCAAATGCTTGTTATGGAAAATATGACAAGCATTAAAAAGGTAAATCTGAAAGGTAAATGTTATCACTAACCAGATACACAACAAATAAAAAGAATCTTTTTAGAATAAGTTAAAAAAAGTTTTATTTTCAAAATCTTACATTTACAAAAGCAGAAATTATTAAATTACTTAAAAATTATTAATTAAAGTATATACAACATATATACATAATTTCTATATACACACTATATACACAATTGGTATTCTGTTTTCATTCATCTACAAAATTAGCCATTTTCTTCTTTGAAAGTGCAAGAAGTGGAAGTCACAATCAAACTTGCTGGTAACTACTTTTTTCATGTGCATGTAGAAGCATCATCTGGTGGTCGCTGCACACTAAATGCGGTTACTCTGGATATGCAGATTTGCTTGTACCAGTTTGTCTACTCTGCTTGGTAGCACATTCAGACTTGCAGTTGCTGGATGCTGCCATGTAGGACATACCAAAAGGATTTTAGTCCTTGTAAGAAGTGAATAGTCCCTCCTTCAAGAATTTGATGATGTTACCAGACCATGATGTGGCGATGAAAAGGGGAAAGATGGAAACTATATCCCTTGTTGAGACGATTTGAGATGCCTCAGATTACTGGATCTCCAGGTGGACAGGTGAAGGGTTTATGTTGAACTTTGATCCAGAGGCAAGACAAAACAGCACAGAGAAAGTCCAATAAATTATAACTCACAACTGCTGGGGTCCCAACAAGTCAGTGACTGATATGACTTATCAGAAGGCCTGTCTTACTTTTTCCTGATATAAGGAAAACCATTACAAACCTATTTGAATCTATGTCAATAGCCATCCAAAATGTTAGAAAAACTTATCAGGCTTATTAGCCATAAAGTGGGTGGAGTGACATTTTGTTTTTGAAGGAAGAAGATGCTTATCTGTTATGATATATGGACTGGGGACATAGCAGTTCTGAGAATTTTTTATGATTGTATCCCAAATTTCAAAGGCTATGGCAAACTTGTCTATTTGCAGATGACAAAATAACGTTTGTCAGATATCAAAACAAACATATTTCATTAATCCATAACTGGTTTCTACTCATAGTTTCTTGAAAGAATGGATGTCTCTACTTAATTGACTAAAGACTGTCATAGTCAAATTTGATACTTCCATAAACACCTGTAGCTAAGACTATAGACAGAAAATATTGTAGCTTTGGTAAAGAAACATTCCAGTTTTTTCATTGAATTGGCTTCTAACAAAGTTCACCGTGCAGGTTTGTATATGGCAAAGGAATGCTTTACCATTCCTTCACTGAAAATCAGTTTGAAGATTTTTACTAGTTTTCTGGCTGCTGTGCTCCTATTTGCATAGCTGGACTCAATTTCAGATTTACAATTGAATAGGTGCTCTTTGACTTGAATTTTCAGGTTTTACAATTTCCCAAACAGTCCCATCTTTAGTGAGTGGAGTAGTTTACTTTCAAATTTGAAAGTTGCTTGTACCAAAAGAAGAAATTTCACATTCTTCTTCTGGTACACTGATTTGACATAGAAGGTTCAGGAGATGGCAAAAAAATCTTATTATTTTCCATCAACTTTTAATATTTAAAAAAAAATATAATTATTTTCTCGAAATATAGCATTTTAAATTGTTTTTTGCTGATTGCTCTACTAAGAAATACTGTCTTCATTGTTTGAGAGAAATATTTTAACCTTCATAAATAATTTTGTAAAATGTGATGGAACAAGTCTATTCAAAAATATGGAAATAAAACAAATTTTATTTTATTAAGAGATGATCAAAACTAAAATGATGAAATTCCTAACATTGCAATAAAAGCAATTATTTGTATATAGTCATCGACTGTTACATGCATCATACCAATGTTTAACAAAATCACATGTAGTTTTCAAACCTATTCGATGTTTTCTTAACCCTTAACCCATGTGGTAAAAAAAATTATGCAACCCACCTCATAGGTTGCAAATTTTTTTTACCTCATGGATAAGCACACAACTTTTGTTACAATTTGTATAATTCAGAAAAGGAAGAAAAAGAAAAATATAATCATAAAATACTTTTTACACTTTATTTAATGCACTAGAAATATAAAGTAAATTTTAAAAAATATATTAGGATTAAAAAAAATCTTTAACTTTTAGAGTACTAATAACACTTCAAAAAGTAAGGCACATAATTAAATATACTTCTACACACTAAAGGCACTGTATGGCCTCCATTCCAATATTTTTGGGAACTGAACATTATTCATAAGTTAATAAAAGAAGAAACAATCTATTTCATGTTGTTTTCTTTCATATGCAAGGGCCAGAAGAATGGTGAGATCCAAGAAGCTTGGCTGGTCCAGTTATTCCCGGAAGATGCATAATGATATTGTGCTTTCGAGTTCTAATGGTTCTAGAAGGTGCATTTTTGAACCACTTAAAATTATTTTTGCCACAAAAATAATCTTTTGCTTTTTGTGGATTGATGCCACGGTGCCTCAAATTCTGATGTGGATTCATGGTCACTAATGAAATCTTAAGGATTTTCATCATCATCTTTACCACTGAAAATGCTTTCTTTATCCAAGATATATCTTGGTTAAAGATATTTATAAAAACCATGATCATTGACTGCTGTTTTGATGTCATATATGCCACCTTCACAAAACTATTAGACTAAAGAAAATATTTACATAACCCATGAGGTGGAGTCAGGATGACCCCAAAACAAAAAATTTAAACTTGTTGTAAAAAAAATATGGAACGACAGTGGAACACATACGTTCTGATGACTCAAGTACAACTAACTTGAAGGTACCTTGAGTCTCCACCACTGGCACTGGCGGACAGATTAGTAGAAGCCAGTCAAAGTTTTACTGGGGTCACAGTGTCCCCATCTCATGGGTTAAGGATTAAGTCAACCTGAGCATCACTAGGTATGTTAGTGAGTATAAAACAAATTTAAATATTAATCAAACATTTTCAATAATAAAATCTTCAGTAATTTCTTGATATTAGCATATTTGGGATGATTAAAATTAAATAAAATATTTTATCTAATCATTTAATTTTTTAACTAAATAAATTTTAAGTTGAGCTTGCAATGATGATGCAAAATATGCTTTGTTTTTCTATCAACATTGTAAATATTTTTATAAATAAATTAATGTAATTTATGTAAATATTTGTTTTATCTCTAAATGTATAATTCTATATTTAATACAATTGTTATTTTGTTGGAATAGAGAGATTTATTACCAAAATATCAATTTATTTGGTTCACAAAATACATTAAATACAATTATCGATGATATTTCATGTTTATTGAAAGTTCCAAGAAATCAGCTTCATATAGTAAGTAAATGTTGCTAGATATTTTAAAACTATACTGGTAATAAAAAATAAAATAAATTATTTTAATATTCATATATTATATTTTTAATTTATTTTTTAGGTTGAGTTATTTTATAATGTTTTTGATTCTGATAATGTAGTCATTGTCAAAATCAGATTGTCAGAAACATTTTGATCACATGTTCCTGCATAAAAAGAAAAATAATCATTTTTATGTTGTGCTAAGTTTCAAATGGAGAATGAAAGATATGTCTGATTCAAAGAATTTTTTAGCTTGAGGAGAAAAAGCTCTAGAAGTCAGGGGATTTGGAATTAGTGATTTGGGTTAGACAGAATTGTAGTAGTAGTATAGTTTCTTTTGTTGTAGTAACATGTATCTTGGCACTCCTTCTCCCTCAGAAATTAAAGGAGCTTGCCTTAAGAATCTCAAGTGGTGACTACATATCATATTAATTGTGCAGACATATTCATATACCTTTGTCTTCATTGTGTTAACTGTTGAATAAAGGTATACAAATATGTCTGTGCAATTAATATGACGTGTAGTCACCATTTCTGAAGGATGAGGAATGCCAAGATGCATGTTACTACAATACTAGAGTAAAAGTACTACTTGTACAGAATGTACAGTGACTGATGCATATCTCACTCATCAGGCTGTGGATCCAGTGAGCTCTGATGAAGCAATATGGCCATTTCCATGATTATGTTGTTAATACCATTCTTACTACTCATCTGTATTAACCCAAGCACTGTTTGTTTTTGCCATCTTGTTAGGTTGTCAGAATTCCAGTAAAAGTTTATTAAACTGCATCAATTGTGGCTATGAGCAGGGCTGGCCCGAGGGAGTGTGAACGATGTGAGTGCACAAGGCCCCATGTTTCTGAAGGCCCTGTGCTGTTGACTGATTTTGCAAAATCAAAATGGTTTCATTTTCTTTATTATTATTATTAGTTTTTTAATCTGAATATACATAAATTTGAATATTATCATGCAATTAGTGCACATTTTATGTCAACCAATCCAAGGCAAGGTTGGGTGCTTTGAGTCACTCACTATGCTTGCAGATTGCAATTTGAAAAATTGCTTGCGCTTGCAAAGAGAAATTGTTAACTATCAAACAGGACACCCTTTTGACCCGCATCTCAGAGATGTATGTAAACGTGACATCGAGATTGTTTGTATATCAACCAACGTTGTAAAGGAACGTTGGTTGCAACGTTTCACCTATTTTTCTGATTTTAGGGACCCCCATTCCAAATTTTTAGTAATATCAATTTAAAATACAGTAGAGCATCAATTATCCAACCCCCAATTAACCATCGCATCGGTTATCCGACCGTTCTAGTCGGCAAATTTCAAATGTCCGCTAGTGATGTGGCACTACAATATTTGGGTATGTCTTGGCTACTTTAATAATATTTTTGTTAAATTTTTGCGTGTTTTAGCTGGCAACACTGACTCGACCATTGAAGGGAGGCCAGTATTTAAACGAGACTTAATTTTCTAATTATGAGTGGTTGTTTGTTTTGTGAGCAATAAAATAATTTAAAAATAATTTTTAACGATACAATAGCGATGATTATTATTTTAAAAAAAATTTTNACTAAAGGTATTTTTTGAAATTATATAAATTAGAAAATAAAGAAAAAAATTTATTTTAGCAAAACAATTTCTTTTGATAGAAAAGCAACATACTCTTATTGGTTTTTCTTTTTTAATGCTAACCGTACACTTATAACTTTTTTTCAGATATATTTAAGTTTCTCTCTGATCAAAAAAATACTGTTTACATGTTCAATTGAAACTGTCCCACATCTTATAATTTATAACTGTTACGGAAAGATCTGGCAACACCAGAGGGAGAGCGGCATGTGCAAGACAGACGGCCCTGGTTAATGTATGCGACTGGAGATCGTCTGGTCCAAGTATAACCCTGAATAAAGTATTCAGAGTAAGTGTTTGTATTCCTGTCTTACGGGGGGTCTTAAGTGCGTCACGAACAGCGTGTAAACACAAAGCAAACCATATAAAACATGGTGACAGCGGATAATTAAGCCAGTAAAGGAAACGAGGCTTAANATGAAAATTCAACACGAAGTTGGTTAATAGCGATATACTAATATACTAATTACATGGGATATACTAATATACTATACTAATAATGTATTTTTTTCCTTCTTTTCAGTTATCTGATTTTTTCAGTTATCCGACCAACCTGAGTCCCCAATTGAGTCAGATAATCGATGCTCTACTGTAATTTAGAGAAACAAATTAGAACAAAAAAATTTCAATTAATTGTTATAAATTTCACAATGTGTGAAAGAAAAGATGAGGGGGATGACTGTTGTTTCCCCATTTTTCAATGATGATATATGATTGATGATATGCTATCTGTTACGGTAAGATCTGGCAACACCAGAGAGAGCGCGGCACGTGCAAGACAGACGGCCATGTTTAATGTATGCGAGTGTAGATGGCCTCCATTCCAATATTTTTGGGAACTGAACATTATTCATAAGTTAATAAAAGAAGAAACAATCTATTTCATGTTGTTTTCTTTCATATGCAAGGGCCAGAAGAATGGTGAGATCCAAGAAGCTTGGCTGGTCCAGTTATTCCCGGAAGATGCATAATGATATTGTGCTTTCGAGTTCTAATGGTTCTAGAAGGTGCATTTTTGAACCACTTAAAATTATTTTTGCCACAAAAATAATCTTTTGCTTTTTGTGGATTGATGCCACGGTGCCTCAAATTCTGATGTGGATTCATGGTCACTAATGAAATCTTAAGGATTTTCATCATCATCTTTACCACTGAAAATGCTTTCTTTATCCAAGATATATCTTGGTTAAAGATATTTATAAAAACCATGATCATTGACTGCTGTTTTGATGTCATATATGCCACCTTCACAAAACTATTAGACTAAAGAAAATATTTACATAACCCATGAGGTGGAGTCAGGATGACCCCAAAACAAAAAATTTAAACTTGTTGTAAAAAAAATATGGAACGACAGTGGAACACATACGTTCTGATGACTCAAGTACAACTAACTTGAAGGTACCTTGAGTCTCCACCACTGGCACTGGCGGACAGATTAGTAGAAGCCAGTCAAAGTTTTACTGGGGTCACAGTGTCCCCATCTCATGGGTTAAGGATTAAGTCAACCTGAGCATCACTAGGTATGTTAGTGAGTATAAAACAAATTTAAATATTAATCAAACATTTTCAATAATAAAATCTTCAGTAATTTCTTGATATTAGCATATTTGGGATGATTAAAATTAAATAAAATATTTTATCTAATCATTTAATTTTTTAACTAAATAAATTTTAAGTTGAGCTTGCAATGATGATGCAAAATATGCTTTGTTTTTCTATCAACATTGTAAATATTTTTATAAATAAATTAATGTAATTTATGTAAATATNTTGTGCTGAATGAAGTCACACATGAACACTGGGAAGAAGTAATTGAAATAAATGGGAATCCTACTAAAATAAAATTAGATACTGGAGCGGACACTAATGTTATTTCTTGGACGTATTTGAAGCAGTGGACCAATTCTCCAAAGATAAAACAGACTAAGGTCAAAGCCTATACCTTCACAAGTGAGAGAATACTGATCGTCGGTGAATGTCACCTCCAACTCAAGTCTGGAAGCCATGAAACCACGAGCAAATTCCTTGTTGTCAGGACACGTGGGTTACCTCTATTGACTTGAGATGCATGCAAAAAGCTAAACCTAATTAAAAGGATAAATTCTATTACACTGGAACTTAACCCAGAAAATATTTTGGAATCCTATTCCAGTGTGTTTGAGGGAAGTGGCAAACTTAAACATGAGGTTATAATCAAATTAAATCAAAATGCAATTCCAAAACTTGTCCCTCCTAGAAGGATCCCAGAAGCTTTAAAAACAGAAGTTAAACAAGAATTAGAGGATCTGGTTAGAAAAGGAATCTTAAAAAAGACAGAAAAAAATTCTAGTTGGCTCCACCCAATGGTTATTGTTAAAAAGAAACAAGGAAAATTACGCCTGTTTATGGATCCACGTGAACTAAATAAATACATTATTAGAGATAATTATCAGATACCATCGGCAACAGAACTGTTATCAAGCATTCCAAAAGCTAGATATTATACAGTTATGGATGCTAAATCAGCCTTCTTTCAGCTACCGGTAGAAGAACAATCACAAAAACTGTTGATAATGAATACACCTTTCGGAAAATATAAATTTACAAGATTGCCGTTTGGAATCACAACAGCATCAGAGCATTCTCAAAGAGCATTGACACAATACTTTCAGATATTGAAGGCATTTACACATATATGGATGATGTTCTAATCTATGGTGACACATTAAGAGAGCATAATTAAAAACTGATAAAAGTATTAAAAAGAGCAGAAACTCATGGTCTTAAATTTGAAAAAAGCAAGATCCAATTGGCACAAAGGCAAGTCACCTTTGTAAGGCACATAATAGGACCAGACGGTATAAAACCAGAAGAATCAAAACTTATTGCCATTCAACAATTAAAAGAACCAGAAAATCAAAAAGCACTGCAAAGATTCTTGGGATTAGTTAACTATTTAGGCAAATTTATACCTAATTTATCAAATCTCACACACAATCTTAGGCAGCTGCTCAGGAAAAATATTGAATGGACATGGACAGAAGAGGCAAGAAGGGATTTTAATTACATAAAGAAAATTCTAACGCAGACTCAAACGTTAGCACAATTTGATACAAACAAAATTATAACCCTACATACAGATGCCAGTCAACATGCTCTAGGAGCAGCAATTACACAGGAAGGAAAACCCTTAGCTTTTTCATCATCATCTTTGAATGATACACAATAAAACTATTCCCAAATCGAAAAGAAACTACTCGCCTTATATTATGGATGTAAAAAATTTGATCACCTGCTACTTGCAAGATTGTTTGTAGCATATACTGATCACCAACCATTAATCACACTAATTAAAAAACCATTAAGTACATTGTCTCCTTGACTGCAGAGATTAATGCTAAAGTTATTGGCTTACGACTTCAAGTTATACTACAAGCCGGGAAGAGATAATCTCATTGCAGATATTCTTTCAAGGGACATAAGGCATCTTACACCCAATTTCTCAACACCAGACCTAGATGAACAAGTATTGAATAAGAACAGTTGGTATGAAAATCACAGACACCAAATTCATAGAATTAGCTGAAAACACAAGACAAGATCAAAGTCTGCAGACTGTAAAGAAATACTTATCAGAAGGATGGCCGGTACATAAAAAGTCTATCCCATCAAACATCAAACCCTACTACGATTTTAAAGAAGACCTATACCTATGGAAGAATATTATATGTAAAGGACCTGCCATAATAATTCCAGAGAAACAAAGAACCAGAGTTCTACAGCAAATTCATGCTGCACATCTAGGAATCAACGCTTCACTCAGCAGAGTGAGGAATAAGGTATACTGGCCAGGAATGAATCATGACATAGAAAAAGTAGTAAAATCTTGTAGACAATGTCAAAGATTTCGACCAGCTCAGACAAAAGAACCTCTGATACCCCACAGAATTCCTACATATCCATGGCAAGAAGCAACAGCGGATATTTTCTATTTGGCCAGCAGTCCATATTTGCTAATTGTGGATAGATACAGTGCCTATCCAGAAATTTATAAAATGCCATCGACTGATGCTTCCAAAGTTATTCCCAAGTTCAAAGAAACTTTTTCGCGATTTGGAAGTCCAGAAATATTAATGACTGATAATGGTCCCCCATTCTCGTCAGTAGCTTTTAATCACTTCTGTGACAAATGGAGCATTAGGCATAGTACATCTAGTCCTCGATATCCCCAGAGCAATGGCCACATAGAATGACATGTGCAAACAATAATAAACATACTTAAAAAGACAACAGAAGTCAAGAATAAACATACTTAAAAAGACAACAGAAGGTCAAGATCAGTATTTGGCTTTGCAAAACTGGAGAAACACTCCTAGGAACTCGTTACCATCACCAGCTCAGCTGTGCATGGGAAGGAACATAAGGTCAACACTTCCATGCAAATCATCCCATTATCACCAATGCCAATTTCGTAGAGAGGATATCCAACAACAACTGGAGCAGAACCAGAACAAGATGTCAATGTATTATGACAGAGGTGGTGTTCCCCTCAATCTGTTGAGACAGTCAACACAAGTTTTAGTGCATACAGGAAAAGAATGGTCTCTGGCAACCCCTCGATGTGGGTTCCTGTCCGTGGTGAGGGGACCTCCCAGAGATGGTTTAGTAACTCATCTTTACCATCCCTGGGATCTGAACGCCCACCCACGCGTTTGCTGTGCGTGGTGTCTCGTATGCCAGAAAGGGGGATCCTGGTAGTTGAGGGGCAACATAACATCCCCAACACACTGCTTTGGCCCCTGCTTCGGATAAACGGGAGGCTCAAATCAGGCTGCATTTGGGTCAATCGGCTGGACGTTGAGTCATTCTTGACCTCGGCTTGGAGTCAACCGATCGAAGCAGACCGGGCGAACACGTCAGTCTAGATGTGCTCTTCTTGACTGCATTGTGAGGGTATAGCTTCTGGGAAACCCTGGTGTGACGTTCTATGGGAATCTCTCATGTGACGGCATCCCCTTGTTGGGCCCCATGGTAGGTGGGGTCACTGGGAGCTGAATTCATATTACATAATCATGGATCATCCAAAAACAAAAACTACAGACAATTATACACGAAAACAAATCATTTCCAGTCAGCCAACCTACTTCATAGTCCATTCTACTGGACAAACACCTCTGTCAAAATGTTCTCCTTTTCTGATCCAGAAATTGTTTGAATCTACAGTTGGAAATTTGAAAAAAATACAAAAATTGAGGTCAGGAGATCTGCTTCTAGAAACGGCCTCACCTGAACAGTCTGCAAAACTTTTGGCAATTAAGACATTCGGAGATATAGAAGTAATTGTCACCCCACATGGAAGCTTAAACTCATCTCGTGGTGTGATATCGGAGGTTGATCTAATGTCTGAAGAAGAGACAGATAATCAGATTGGCCTGTCAGACCAAGGTGTGACTGCCGTTCAATGCATCTCCATTCGTCGAGATGGCAAGTTGATCCCAACCAAACATCTTATCCTCACATTTAACAAGCCGATATTACCAACTTCCATTACTGCAGGATACCTGCGCTGTCCAGTTTGTCCGTACATTCCAAATCCGCTGCGTTGTTTTAAATGCCAGCGATTTGGACATTCTCAAACATCCTGTCGAGGGAAGAACATATGTGCACAGTGTGGAGTTAAGGTCACCAGAGTACTGAGTGTACCACTACTCCATGCTGTGTGAATTGCAAAGACGCACATCTCGCCTACTCCTGCAAATGCCCTGCATGGCAGACAGAAAAAGAAATCCAGCGTGTAAAAACAGTAAACAACTTACCTTACTTAGAGGCCCGTCGTATGGTCACTTCAAGTGCACCACTAAAACAAAAGACATTTGCTACTGCTTTGAAATCCACAAAGATATGTGGAGTTCAAAGACATTTTGAACTCCACATATTACAACCGACATTTCCGTTTTCCCAAAAGAATCTCTCACTCGGCATGCGAAATGTTTACTGATTCCATCAAAAGAAACACCAGAAAAGGAGAGTATAAAACCAAAAACACCCCTTCCTGAAACAGGGGTAATAACAAGAAACCTGGGTTCAAAAAAGGCTAGTAAGAACCCACTAAACAAGCAGAGAGTGAAAGTGGCTCTCTCTAAATGTAAAAAATCAGAAGCCCACTCTATGAGTGAGTTTTCTGATATTTCTGATGAAGAGACTAACCAGGAGGTGACAAAACCCACATCACCTCCAAAAGAAAAACCCCTGTTAGATTAAAGAGAGATACTCTCACAAAGAATGTTGCCTCAAACACAATGGGTTATAAAATAACCCAATGGAACTGTTGTGTTTTCCACAACAACTTCTCTGACATTAAACACTTGACATCATCTACCCATTCTCTCTGCATGGCACTCCAGGAAACCCATCTAAACCCTGGAGAAAATATTTCTTTAAAAAGATTCGATCCTATCGCAAGGATGATGATAGCCACAACCGTGCCAGTGGAGGTGTGGCTATTCAGGTTTCCAATCAAATACCATCTTTGCTGGTACAAATAACCACTGATTTACAAGCTGTGGCAGTCTGAATTTCTATTGGAGTAACTGTCACAGTTTGACATCTGGTGGCAAGTATATAAAACAGAGTTAATGATGATGAATTGGACGCATTAGTTGAACAGCTGCCAACTTCATTTTTTTTACTGCGTGACTTCAATGGCCATAATTCTATGTGGGGCAGTCTCGACATCAATCGTCGAGGCAGAGCCATTGAGAGATTTATCGGCAACCAGGAAATATATTTATTTAATACTGGAGAAGTGACATATACTTCCATGCCCCAACAAGGACATTCACTGCAATTGATCCTTCATTAGCGAGTCCAAACCTGTTTTCAGCATTTATATAGGAGGTTGGATCTAATCCATTCTCTAATTACAACTTCCCAATATTTCTAAAATACCAAGGCAGAGAAAGCTGTGAAACAGCCCGTCCACCACGCTGGAAACTTGAAACAGCAGATTGGTCTGCATTCTCCTCTTTGGCTAACATTACTGAGGAAACAGTCAATGATGCAGTTGAGGTTGTCACTTCTAGTATCATTCAGGCAGCGGAAAAAACAATGGGGAAAACATTAACTAGATATCCAAAACATCCTAAACCATGGTGGAACCAGAATTGTGAGGCAGCATTTAAGCACAAAAGAAAGCATGGGGATTTTTTAGAAGATGCCCCAGTGCTGAATATTTGATAGCTATTCAAAAAGCAAAGGCAAATGCCAGAAAAATAAGAAGGCAAAGCGAAAGGGATTCTTGGAGGAAGTATGTTTCTAGCATAACATCTTCCACTAGCTCAAAAGCAGTCTGGGATAAAATTTACAAAATTAATGGGAAATATGCTTCTCATTTTCTGTCCATGCTGGAAAATAATGGCACAATAATCAGTGATATACATTGTATTGCTGATACATTGGGTGAAACTTTTTCCTTGTCATTCAGCAACATAATGTGTTCAAGGGATTTTCAAGCTTACAAAGTGCAAAAGGAAAAGCAACATTGAAACTTTTATTTTTCATCTGATGAGGAATATAATGTGCTATTCACTAGAATCGAATTACAAACAGTGATTTCTCACGTGGGGAATAGTGCTGTAGGCCCGGATAAAATCCACTACAGCATGATTAAAAATCTGTCAAACACTTCCCTTTGTAATCTCCTGCATCTGTTTAACAGAATATGGACAGAACATACTTTTCCTGACTCTTGGAGACTATCAATTATTATCCCTATTCCAAAACTCGGTAAAGACCGCAAGAATCTCTCTAATTACAGACCAATCTCTCTGATAAGTTGCCTGTGTAAACTCTTTGAGAGAATGGTAATCAGACGTTTGATGTTTCTTTTAGAGGAAAAGAACTACTTTTCACCACATCAGAGTGGATTTTGTAGGAACAGAAGTATTACGGATAATCTAGTAAAACTTAAAACATTCATACGCAAAGCGTTTGTTAGACGACAACAATTAGTGTCTGTATTCTTTGATATAGAGAAGGCCTATGATCGCTGCTGGCATTACAGAATACTTTGTGATCTACATGAATTCGGATTGCGGGGTAAATTGCCAGTTTTTATAAAAAACTTCCTGCAGAATCAAAGATTTCAAGTTAGGATGGGCAACACTCTATCTAGGTCTTTTGACCAAGAAGAAGGTGTTTTTCAAGGATGTATTTTGAGTGTGACTTTGTTCCTAATTAAAATTAATAGCATAGCTAACTGCCTTTCTCCCAGTGTGAAACACTCTTTGTATGTGGATGACTTTCAGATCTCCTGCCAGTCTAGCAACATGAGTTTTATTGAGAGACAACTGCAAACCTTCCTAAATCGCATAGAAAAATGGTGCAAGACCAATGGTTTTAGTTTCAACGTAGAGAAGACCTCGTGCATTCACTTTTGCCGAAGGCGTGGTTTGCACCTGGACCCCGAAATGTATTTAAATGGGGTTAAAATTCTAATTGTGAATGACGCTAAGTTTTTAGGTGTTTGTTTTGATCAAAAACTGACATTTTTCCCACAATTACACAACTTGAAGAGTAGATGTTTAAAATCTCTAAACCTTTTAAAGGTATTATGCTGCTCATTTTGGGGAGCAGACAAAGTTTCTATGCTCAGGATTTATAGGGCTGTTGTCCACTCTAAGCTGGACTATGGATGCATTGTCTATGGCTCTGCGCGAGAATCTACTCTTCAGTTGCTGTATCCAATCCATCATCAAGCTTTGCATTTGTGCAGTGGGGCATTCCGAACTTCCCCTGTCCAAAGTTTGTATATGGATGTTTATGATCTTTCACTGTCTCTCAGAAGAGAACAGTTGTCTCTTTTTTATTATTTAAAACAGAAATCTCATACTAAACTTTCAGTTGATTGTACAGTATCAGATACTCAGCTGAAAAGGTTATTTGAAGCTCGCCCAAGTAGTTTTCCTACATTCTTCATAAGAATGGAGAATGTCAGCAGCACGATCGACCTGAACATAAGCAACGTTTCACAGGCCGAGATCGATAGTATGCCAGCCTGGTCTACTCCTGCGATAAATGTTGACTTTAGCTTAAAGCAGTTTCCTAAGGAATCCACGCCAGACTACGTCTATAGACAGCACTTTGCAGAAATCTAACACAATGACAGGAATTTAATTCCCATTTACACTGATGGTTCTAAATCGGACGATTATGTTGGCTCAGCCTTTGTCTGCCAGGATGAAATCATGTCAGAGCAAATTACATCGAATTCATCTATTTTTACTGCAGAGCTGCATGCTATCCACTTTGCCTTAAACTATG
Source organism: Centruroides sculpturatus (assembly GCF_000671375.1). Classification (NCBI taxonomy): domain Eukaryota; kingdom Metazoa; phylum Arthropoda; class Arachnida; order Scorpiones; family Buthidae; genus Centruroides; species Centruroides sculpturatus. The sequence goes on from NW_019385772.1 coordinate 60,376, forward strand.
TAATCAGAAAAGGTCATCGTCGCTGCGTCATTTACACTGACTCAGTTAGTGCACTTCAGGCTTTGATCTCGTGTGTACCTAGTTCTCACTCTATAGTGATTAAAATTCGTAAATTGTTTTGCCATCTTCTTGCAAGGAATTTTTCTATAAAATTTTGTTGGGTCCCAGGTCATGTTGGTATACGAGGAAATGAAGAAGCAGATGCAGCAGCAAAATCAGCTAGTCCTTCACAGCATACGATGCGTATTGAAGGAGGTGATTTCAAGCTAGTCATTAAAAAACGACTAGCAGAGAGATGGCAAAATGTGTGGAACGCACAAGTCCACAATAAACTGCATGAGATCAAACCTACGATAGAAAATTGGACACACAAGAAATTTAATAACCTGAGATCTGAAGTTATTATTACTCGTTTGAGAATTGGATATACTTCGGTTGACTCATTAATACCTTTTGAAGGGTGATGAGCAGCCAGTATGCCAGTATTGCAACTATCCTCTTACTGTAAAACACATACTGCTCGATTGCTTTGTTTTTGAGATCAGGCGTAGACAGCATTTTGGAAATGCAAGTTTTAAACAGATTCTGGGTATGAGGCCGAATATTTATGATATATTAAACTTTTTAAAAGTCACTAATTTGTGTAAAGAAATTTAATTATTTATTTATTTATATATCTATTTATTTATTTTTTAGCCTTTTGTTTGTTCTTGTTTGTTGTTAATATGTATATATTTGATTTTTGTTGGTGTTGCTGTTATTTATTTATTTATTTTTGTCATATGTTTGTTATTTGTGATGTTTATAATTATTTACCATTTGTTATGGCGCAGCTTAGCCTATATGGCTCTTGTGCCAAAAAACCAATACCAATACCAACCAACTAATTGTCTCTGGCAACTGTTGTAAAACCTTTAAATGAACCCAGATCATACTTAATAGAAGATTCACACGATCAAACACACAGTACCGAAGAATCAGAGTGCATCTGAAACCGAATCACAGCCTCAGAAAAGCACCTCAAGAGAAAGGTGAAGAGAAACAAGAAAATGGAAAGGAAGAAACTGAGGAAAAGGAAGAACACTCTTTGTATGTGGATGACTTTCAGATCTCCTTCAAACTTTGACACGAAAAACTGGATCAGGAAGAATCATTAAAGCTCCTGTTCGACTCAATTTGGAAATATGTATTTATTTAAGTTTTATGTGTTTAGTCATTTCATTTGCCAAAAAAAAAGGAACATGTTACAGAAAGATTTGGGAACACCAAAGGGAGAGCGGCATGTGGAAGACAGACGGCCCTGGTTAATGTATGCGAATGGAGATCGTTTGGTCAAAGTATAACCCTGAATAAAGTATTCAGAGTAAGTGTTTGTATTTCTGTCTTACGGGGGGTCATAAGTGCATCACGAACGGCGTGTAAACACAAAGCAAACCATATAAAATAATAACGTTTCATTGTACTTTGTTTTGCATTGTCCTACTCTTCCCTACATATATTGTACTTACTTACCTATACTGATGTATGCGATAGGCGAAAATGACTTTTAAATTCTTTGTCAGAGTACATAGATACTACGTCTGAAACATAATTTTCAATTCGAATCCTTTTTCTTTTCCTGTTTGGTTTTTCTTCTTCTTCTATAACTCCTACAGATATTAAAAAAATTTCATCCCTTTTTCTTTTTTCAAAATATTCATTTTTCATTACGTTGGTCTTATTAAATAAGTTTAAAAACAAATTTAGCGAAACGTACAAGTCCATATCATTCGCCATTTTTTTTTTACCTTTCTGGATATTCAACCAGTCAGCAGTCAGCATTCGTGTTCTCTCCAAAACGCCAGCAATACATCACTTCTGGCAGCGAAGCGCTTGCAGCGCACTGAGATTTTGAATACACCCATTTATTAGCCATTGTTTTGAAAACAGGTAATGAAGGTTCTCCCAGTTGATCAGTAATCACTTTTCGAGTTTCCCTTGGAACATGTATGTTTTTTTGTCTAATGCAAAGTCTATCATTTGAGAAATCTAGAAATAAATCTAAAAATACTATAAATAACTATAACTCATAAACTTACTGTCAACTCAAAAATGTAACATCGACTATGAGGTCGGGTGTGACGTACCTCAGCCACCTTTGCTCATGTGTATCTCCCGCTGACACCGGCAGACACACTAAACTCAACACTGCACCTCGCCCCCCACTCCCTTACCTCCAGCTACTGTGACAACAGGATTTGCATGGCAACAATAACATTAAATAATCTGCATTTAAAATCTCGGGTATGACATACCCGACCTCACTCACACCAGGTTAAACATTAAAATTTAAAATGATTGAAGATACAAAACATTTTTTTTACACAAATATTTTAAACATATCATAAAAAACAAATAAACAAATTCTTAGATTGTTGTCTCCACTCATTTAAGATTTAAATAACAAACTAAATCAACAACATCTTGACTTCTCCTATTGCAATTAGTTTACTTGATAAGATGATCCAAAGCTAAGTTGTTTGATATATTTGATTGACTTTATGAATGCATTTTTAATCTAGCAATTGATTAAAGTCATTTTAGTTCTTAGTATCTGTTTTTTGATTAACTGTAAGGCTAACTGTAATTCTTTAATGATTACTGTAATTCTTACTGTATTAGTTTGTATTGAACTTGTAATTTTGTTTATGTAGTTTAATGGCATTCATTTCTTTTTAGTTTCAATTTAGAAGTTGAATTCTTTCAAAAGAAATCTTACAGTAATATAAATGTTGGTGGTGATCATTTTTCATTTATCAAAAAGCATTGTCCTCAATTATAAGAATTTTGTTTTCACATACCATATTATGTTCTTTTAAATATTCTGCAGCCCTTTCTTCAGCAACTCCACCTATTTCTCCAATTAATATTATTCCTATAAGTATAAAGTTTTAAAATAAAAATTTATTTTANTTCACAGCATATAATGCCTATTGAAGGAGGTGATTTGAAGCTAGTTGTTAAAAAACGACTAGCAGAGCGATGGCAAAACATGTGGAATGCACAAATCCACAATAAACTACACGAGATCAAGCCGAATATAGAAAATTGGACACGTAATAAACAGTATGACAGGAGATCTGAAGTAATTCTTACTCGTTTGAGAATTGGGCATACTCGGTTGACTCATCTGTACCTTTTGAAGGGTGAAGATCAGCCATTATGCCAATATTGTAACTGTACTGTAAGTGTTAAACACATACTTTACAACTGCATTGCCTCTGAGAGGATACGTAGACAGCATTTTGGAAATGCAAGTTTTAAAGAGATTTTGGGCCAGAGGCCAAATCTTGATAAGATACTGAACTTTTTGAAAGTCGTAAATATTTATAAAGAAATTTAATTAATTATTTATATATTTATTTATTTATTTATTATATGCTTATATCTATTTTGTTGTTTTGTTTGTTTGTTTCTATTTACGTTTTTGTGTCATATTTATATTTTGTGTTATATATATTTAGTTTTGTTATATTTTACCTTTTGTCATGGTGCAGCATGGCCTAAAGGGCCCTTGCGCCAAAAAACCTTAACCAACCAACCGTAAAAACGTCACATTTTTATATATGTTCACCTGACGTTTCGATACGAAGAGCACCTCAACAAAGTTGTAAGTATTCGCTATACATCGGAAATGAGCCTAAAGTCAAAGAACTTTGTTTCAGATGAATTATACTAAATTATGCACCGATTTTTAAAAAGATAGACGATCAAGGAACTTGGATATATTCCACTCCCACGTCATTCATTTTGGCTATCAAGTGCTCCTCCAGACAACAAAGATCACCTTCGTTCCCTTCATTGATTAGTAAATTAAATAATACGAGGATAATATCCTTACCAAACGCCTGTGTAGGATATTTACTAGGTATTATTGTTACCTCTTATTTCCACATGCAATCTACCATTTTAACGGAAATTGCTCAGAGCTTAGTTGTACCTCCTATTGACCAAATCTTAAACACAACAGAAGTACAGCTTCTCCAAAAACAACTCTTAGAACCCCAAACTCAAACCTGGCTGTGAGATACCACCAACCTGGATATCCAAATAGCTGACAGAGCCAATAATGTAGTGAACTATGAATTGAATCATTTACTCTGTAACGCAACATAATGCGACAATATCTATGAATGCATCTTCTCTTAACACGATAATCGTTGGATGTGTTAGTACAGCTGCCATTAGCATATGTATTATTTCTACACTCTGTTATTACCTACGGAGAGGAAACTGTTCCATATATTTGTCGGAATCAACAAAGAAATCCCGAAGAAGAAACCACCTTTCAAAAGAATGAAGAAGCAAGTACATCCAACAAAAATACCGAGCTCCAGGTCATCCAAGGGGAAACTCCTCTACCTGACCGGACTACTTAACTGCAGTAGACGTTAAACCTATTTTACCCCTCCACTTAGTAAATGGAAGGGAAGAATAGTACGAACGTCGCCATCCATTCCACCTTTAAACAACAGGGATAGCTACGATAATCTTTTTGCTTTTTGTAATCATATAGGTGCATGCTCATTAATACATTAATATAGAAAGTAATGGACATTAAGACATTAGCTTTAGTTGAAAAAAAAGAGAAAAACACATTGAGAATCTTTCAGGATGGATCGTATAGAAGGAATAAACATCGAATCGAGGAGTGAGCTACAAGACTGTTGACAACGAAACGGCAGAGCACGCCTTTCTAGGAATGGTGGAAGAAGTGGCTGTAACTCAGAGAGAACAATGGAAGCCACTTCTCGTTATGGCCGTCTTACCGTGAGACCACATAATTAACTCTACAAAAGCTTATAAATTTAATATACAGCAATGATGGGTGTGGGTGATGAGTCATCGGAGGGAGGCTGGAAAAAAGGGAGAAGTGATGCCGGGGGGAATACACTTCCCTAGCACCGGAACTATTCGGAGCCGTCAACAGTGATACCGACCACCAAGAAGTAAACAGCATCCAATCCCCATTGCCTTCACTTTCTGCCTCAACCTCAACAACTTCAACTTCGGAGTTAGAAACCGAAGACTCCTCCCATACATCTCCACCACCAAAATGAATACGACGGTACAAGCACTATCACAGTTCATTGTAAATTTATAGTTCTAGTTATATAGATTCATAATCATTAAGTATTAATAAAGAATTTTTCCTTTTTATTATGTTGTACTCTGGAGATATTAATTCATACTTCCACATTCTTATTTAAAGAGAGAGCGAGAAAAAGAAATTTTCTTTTTTTGAAGAAACAATCCCGCTATGACACAATCTCGTTCCTCCTCCTCTCTCCCCACTAATCTTCAGGAAGCTTTTCTTATCTTCATTGCCAGTCAATGCGAACACCTGGAGAATATTGAGGAATCAACTAGTCTCAATCCTGATGTACGACTTAACTTTTTCGTGATTCTCCCGAGTTCCGTCACTTCCCGAATACTTCGACTTATATTAGGAACTCTTGAACCTTCACCATTATCACACAGTCAAAATCAGAATCAGGAACATGTTCCCTTAGAACATGCCTCCCTAGCTCTTTATCTGAAAATTGAGGGACAATGTTCCGTCGGCAGGAATACTTTTCCCCGTCGGACAAGATTACCTCTTACTCCAGCTTCACGGACTTCATCCTATCCTGTACGATATACACTGACAGGGAGATGCTGAAACTAAAATGATTCTTTACATTTTTCCTATTAGGCAATATGATTTGCAAATTACCAAATGTTCATCTAATGTTATTAGTGTTATCATCATTAGTAGTATTATTGTAGGGGGCGTTCTAGCCTGCGGAGGTGTTGGTGACTTTTTTGCCGAGCTTTTGTGGCGACGTTAGACATTCAATTTTTACAACAGAATATTAAGTATAGAACTGAAATAAGTAGTTTAAATGTTTCATTAACTCGAATAATAAGTTTTATTTTACTAATGATTGCTGGCATTGAGTTAAATCCCGGCTCTTATCCTCGATCTCCTCCAATACCAAGTCAAGCAGTTATGCAAAAAAGGGGACGATGGAGACCATGTAGAGAGCATATAAGAGATATAGAAGAAAATACTCAGACAAGCGAAATGTCGGGAGAGGAATACTTAATTGAGGAACATTCCAAGAATATTACTGATATCTCGAGATATGCTACAATAAGACTTTTTCGAACCGGAAGAAGATTTACTAACAAAGACTGTTGATACATCACCAAACGATCGCCTAAATATCGGGCTATAATACGGCTAATTAAATGATTGGAATATAGTAATTCTTTTCGGGCCAGTTCTTTTATTCCAGAAGATTCTAAATTTATTTATTGATTTATTTATTTAATTTTAATTATTAATTTACTTAAGAGATGGCGCCTAACGTCTACCTCTAGTGTCAAATTACTTTATTCCAATCATTTAATTAGCCATATTATAGCCCGATATTTAGGCGATCGTTTGGTGATGTATTTACTACTCG
>NW_019385772.1:67827-115484 GCF_000671375.1 Centruroides sculpturatus
AATCAACAAAATGAACGAAGAAAATTTAAAGCTGAAGGAAGAGATGAAAGATATGTGTAAAAAAATACGTTTATTAGAAGAAAGAACAGACTCGTACAGCAAGTTAAAAGGTATGGTGGATTTTGAAGTTGACAAAATGATAAACGATAGAACTAAGAAGAATTTAATTATATTTAATTTTCCATTTAAAACCTCGGAATATGTAGAAGAATTTAAAAAATTTATAAAAGTTAACTTAGAGCTTAATGGTATAGAAATCGAAGGTCTTATTCAAATAGGAAATAGAAGAAATAACCAAGTAATTAAAGTTATGACCGAATCGGTTAAAGACAGAAATCTAATTCTCAATAAATTTTGGACTACAAGACCGAAAATGACGGACGAAAATAAAAAAATAATAATATCAACGGACTTATGTTATAGATCTAGAATCAGGAGAAAATTATTATTAAAAATGATTAAACTGGAGAAATCGGATGATAAGATAAAAATTAGAGATGATTATTTTTTAAAAAATAATATAATGTATACATATGATTTGAATACCAAAGAAATAATTCAGTTAAATCATTTTTTAGAGATAAATATAATACAAGATTAACAAAAATAAATCAAAATTTAAAAACAATACAGAAGAAAAGGAAAATGGCTAATAATATGGAGAATAAAAATAAGAAAATGAGTGGAGATAAATTAATAGTCAAAATAAATGATTTGAATGAGAAAAAAGTAGAAACTCCAAGAAGGGTAAAAAATAAAGTGACGATAAACTTCTGGAATATTCAAGGACTGAGAGGGAAATTATTTAAAACCTCAATGAGAGAATTTCTGGATTCAAATGAAATAATTGGATTTTTAGAAACCTGGATTATAAAATTTAGTGAAATGGAAATAAAATATCTAGAACAAGACAATAATATAATAATTAGTAATGCTCAACGCAGAAATAAATTTGGACGTCCATCAGGTGGAATTCTACTGTTAATTAAGAAAAGATTAGGTGAAATATTCCTACAATATACAATGGACTATGTTATTGCTGTTATAATAAAATTAGAGAGTAAAATAAAAATGAGATGTTCGTGCACATATATGGGAGTAATAGGAATATATATACCACCTTCTATTGAGAAGAAACCAATTTTAAATGAAGTGCAAAAGGTTTTGGATAGATGGTCTAATCTGACACAAATGTGGATAATAGGTGGTGATTTAAATGCACGTATTGGTGAAGTTACTGATACCATATTTTGTCAGACGTTTGAAAATTTAGTCAATAAGAGAATATCCAAAGATAAAGTGTTAAACACAGGGGGAAGAGCACTCTTAGAATTTATTGATAATAACCAACTAATAATTCTAAATGGTAGAATGAGAGGTGACACCCCTGCAGAAATTACTTTTGTCTCTCCAAGTGGGAAATCTATAGTAGATTACATTATCTGCTCAGAAGAAATGATAAATTGTTGTAACTATTTGAAGGTTCTAGAAAACGACATTGCAGATCATTTTCCTATTCAGTTAGAGTTAACAATATATGAGAAAATAAGTAATAATATATATAATTGTGAACAGAGTCATTCTATTAATCTGGAATTAAGACCATCATATAATAAACAAAAAATCTTGAATAAATTTGATGATATGATTGGAGAGATGTTATCATTGGAAAAAGANTAACTAGCTGCAAGGACCCGCTTCGCTGGGTTTTTATTTGTTCGTACATTTGTATGTAATATAGTTTTTTTTATATATATATAAAAGACTGTTTTTCTAAGTAATCTAGAATCTAGCTGCAAGGACCCGCTTCGCTCGGTTTTTATTTGTTCTTACATTTATATGTAATATAGTTTTTTATATATAAAAGACATGCATTAAAAAACTATTTTTTAACTTTTTTATTTTTTGTACATAAGTATCTTAGATAGTAAGTATACATAAATATCTAAATGTTATTAAAATACACGCTAAATGTTATTAAAAAACACATACTAAATGTTATTAAAATACAATCTTATATACTATATTTGATGTTTTGTTTTCTGGTGCATATACAAATGGATTTTTTGCTTGTCCGACACGTGAAAAGGCGACATAAAGCTGACCATGTGAGAAACAGAATTCTTTCAAATTAACTTTGCAATATTGGAACGTCTGACCTTGCGCCTTATTGATAGTCATGCTATAAGCTAATCTCACTGGAAATTGTAACTGTTTAAAACAAAATGGCAAATCATTTGAAATTAATGGGATTCTTGGTATGAAAACCGAGTTTCCTTTTTCTTTGCCGGTTAGGATTACTGCCTCAATAATATTCTCAAGTAGCTGTTTTACGCATAATCTTGTGCCATTGCATAATTTCGGTGGATTAAGATTTCGTAATAGTATAACTGGCGATCCAATTTTTAACTTTAATATATGCGAAGGCATACCAGGCAGATTTAATGAATTTAAAAATTATTTTGGAAAGTTCACACTTTATCTTGATTCATCATTTTGTCTATCGATTTATATATTTTATTTTATCTTCCCCCAGTATCATATTCTGTATCTTTTCATTTATTTGTTGTACTACGTTATTTTTTGTAGCAAAAATCGCCTGTTCATACAACGATGTTTAATCCAGATAGTTTCTTTCTATACATGGATATACTTTTTCGATAAGTTGTTGTTCTGTATCTACCGCGTTGTACAATTGTTCTGTTAAAATAAGTTTACCAGAGTGTGAATCAAGGGAATAGGCGCCATTTTTAATTTTCAAAACATTTTCGGCAAATGTTTGTGCTCTCGGATCTCCTGTAATTATTGCACTCATATTTTCTGTTAATGATAACTTTTCAACACGATTCCAAAACATTACTCGGTTTAGACATGCGTTTATTTCATCAGCCGGTGTTGATTTAGGAATTACCGGTAATGTCTGTCGAAAATCTCCTGATAGTAGCAATAAAATTCCTCCCATTAATCTTGTATTTTTCCGAAGATCCTGTAATGTTCTATCTAGCGCTTTGAGTGATTTTCTATGGGCCATTGTACATTCGTTCCATATAATGATTTTGCATCGCAATAAAATCTGACCACGTGCAGAAGACCTTGTTATATTACAGACTGGATACTCTTGTTCGGCTACATTTAATGGTAATTTTAAAGCAGAATGTGCCATTTTTCCTCCTTCCATTAACATGGCGGAAATTCCGGATGATACCAATGCTAATGCTATTTGCTTTTTCACTCGAACTGTAGCTAGAACCAAATTAATAAGAAAAGTTTTACCAGTGCCTGCTGGTGCATCTAAAAAGATAATTCCCCCTTCATCTGTTTCAATACGATTTATTATCTTGTTATATACCATCCGTTATGTTTGTGTTAATTTTGGTTCATTTTTTCTGATGTAACATTGCAATTCTTCTATGTTATAATTAAGTTCTTTGGTTAATTCAGAACTATCTACGTCTAACTCACTTCTCACGGGAGATTGTACTCCAAGCTGAACCAAACGTTGATTGCTCATTGCTAAACATTATCCTCTGAAATTATCAAGGCTTCATTATAAATATCTTCATTGAAAGTAATATACAAATCAGGATTGTCTCTCTGCACTCTGGCTAAAATGTCGTCACTCATGCTGTTGCGATATTTCAGCCATAGCTTAATAGGATTTGAAGGATTACACGATGTTAGAATTATTGCAAAAAGTTCTCGAACTTGATCTGCTCTTGCTACTTGTGCAGCCTCTCTCATTGCTTGCTCCCAATGATTATCATTTTCTAACAAACCACGGTGCTGACATGCTTCTCGATAGGTTTCACAAATATAATTATCTACTGTTCGAAGATCTTCAAAGGATGTTGTGTGGCTGTCCGCCATTTTGTATATACATAGTTATAGTATTTAGATTTAAGATCCTTTGTTCTTTTCCTTCCTTCTTCTTTCTACTAATGACCATTTCCGGTCACCCGATCAGGAGCGGGAATTTTGTGGGTCCTGATTGGTGGCTTACCGACGTGAACAGGGCGCGGCCCTGCCCGTGGGGTACACAAGGTGAACAAAGGGGTGAGAAGGACACTTTTTGCCTGGACGACGAGGAGAAAGGGTTAAGAAAATATCGTCGGGACATTAAGTCAGACTTAAGACAAAGAACCTGCCCAATGTGCGAAGTTTAGCGTAGTCCAAAGAGAAGAGAAGAGGACTAGTGACTTGATTGATGAGAGATAGTAGTCTACGGAAACTAAGTGCCAAATTTCATACTAGGAATGTTTAATATACCAAAGTCGGCCGAGAAAACCCCCGCAATTATCGGAAACCACCATCAGGACCTCCTGTGCTAACTACCGGTAGACCTTTTCTTTCCTTCCTTCCTTTTCCTCTTATTAGTATAGTGTTAGATTAAGTTAGATGTAAGTTAATTATAAGTTAGTGATTAGAACCTATATCGTGATAATTAAAAATTGTAAGATTCCGGACGAGAGTAGAGACCTGTTGTATATCTGTGTATTTGTCTCTGACGGGCATCGCTGTATTACCTGTTAATCCCTGTTGTAATAAATTATTGTTTAATTGATATTCATTGAGAGACTTGTTTCGTACATCTTTAACTTTCACAGTTGGTCCATGTATTTCGTGAAGCAGTAATCGTAAGTAAAAACATTCTGCAGTTTTCGGATGAACTGTGTATACACGACCAATGACATTATCTTTGAATACACCTTCAAATTTTTCAACCGGAGTTCCTCTCTTGCGTCGATTGAATATTCTTCGTGACGCGTTCCATGTGTAATAATTGGGAACTTCTATATAGAAAAGTGTTCTTGCAAACGGGTCATTTTGACACAATTCGAAAAATGCAATCAAGGTCGTATTAACAGGTTGGTTTGCAACTCTTTGTGCTGTTCGACTTGTAAAATACACTCGTTGTCCATTCTCAAGATGAACTGCTAAATGAAAAACAGCTGGATCTCTGTCATGAATTGGAAAACCTAATATATGCCAAACCGCCTCATTACTATTGATATATCATCCCATTTGATATCTGAAAATTTCGTCATGTGGATTTTCATTACTTATTCCAAAGACAGCCATATCACTCCCTTTATTAATATATTTGCACACATATTTAATTGACTTGACAGAACTACAATATTCTACTTTGATATGTGCTTGAAACATCCTCGATAATAGTGGATTATATGGCACGACCCATTGATTGTCAATTTCAACTTGTATGCCTCTTATCTTGATTTTTGCCGTAAATCCTCCTTCACTTGGTGGTCGACGTCTGTATTTCGGATATCCATCTTCACCCGTTTGGGTTTCACTGAAAAAGGATCACGCTGTATATATACAATTATATCTCGACGTAATCCTGTAAAATTCGTCAACTGTTGAACTACTTCATCTTCTTCATTTCCTACGAAGTAAATTTGTAAAAACTTCGGCGTTTCATTTGCAAGTGGCAATAATGACCCAATTTTATGACACACTTGTCCTTGGACTTTAAACACTGGATTGAATCCTTCTTCTTCGGTTATTGCAGTTGCTCCAAACGATGTCATTTGGAAGCAGGCATTGTAACTTCTAATTTTTTGTAAAAAGTGTTTAGATTTCTGTGTTTCTCCATTCATAATTTCCAAAAATTCAGGCGCCAGCAAGTTTAATGCTGGTAATCTAATTTTACCACTTGAGCAGCATGTACTTTGTGTTTCGCCTCTGAATTTTTTAGCTTTACAAAACTTACATATTTGATCCATTTTCCCAATCACTACACTTGGATGTTCATTATAATTTTTAGTTGAATTATAATGAAACGCTTCGCATTGAAGACCGTATGTTCCTCGCCGGCTTTCGCGCACAGCGTATACAGTTGTTTCTAATAATTGCGCGTTGACATGCTCATCTAGGCGAATGTTATTTATTCTCTCTCTAATCTGCTTTCTTCTTTCATCCAACTGTGCACTTGTTTCTTTTTCTCTTTGTAATCTTTTTCTGATTTGATCTGTTTCTCTATAATTTTCAAGTTGCTCTTCTGTTTTCTTATTTCTGTTTCGTTGATAATTTTCTTGTAGCAATGTTAAGTGTATTTCTCTTTCTTCCGTGGTTTCATTTCTCCGCGCCATCTTTTGCTTTTGCGATATGATTCGAGATTTTGAAAATTTTTCCTTAACGATCTTAAACGATTTTAAACATTTAAAATCGTTCGAATTTGTTTAAGATCGTTCAAATTTGTTCGAATTAAATTCCAACAAAACATTCGAAATAGAAAGCCAGTTTCAACCACTTTCAACCTCATATCTCCCACACCCTTATAGCTATCGAGACACAACCACCCCTATGCATGAACGGAGACTTGGGGCTACCACCACATACAAACACCATTCATGTGTAGTTTTGCCGAAAAAGTGAAATATAGGGACATACATGTCCATTTATATATATATATATATAGATAGATAGATAACCAACTAATAATTCTGAATTTCAGAATGAGGGGTGACATCCCTACAGAAATTACTTTTGTCTTTCCAAGTTGGAAATCTATAGTAGATTACATTGTAGTATGGTAGCGTACCAAAATACGCTAGTGCATAGATGAGGGTAAGGAAAATAAGACAGCACGAATGAACAAGACACTTCACAGATTTAATCACAGAAAGATATACGTCTGAGGTTCACTTACAATCAATTTCTTGATGGGGCTTTTGCCACCCCTCTTTTTACCGACACAAGAACTGAACAAAACGATCTAACATAAACTGCCTGACACAACAATTAGGAATCGTTTCTGTTAACAAAATATTCGGAATATTCTTACATGAAGATGATAGTTGATACTCGTTGAATGGCTCTCTCATAGTACTCAATCATCCCCTTTCCACGTGGTTCCTTCTTCTTTCTTCCTTCCCTTCATACTCTCACACGATTCTTCCTCATCGACCGGACACAACCAGAAGAACAAAAAAAATGTGTCTCATGCCCGTGGTCCTTCCCTTTTTATATATCCCGCGCCATGTCCTGACGTGGGAACCTACGTCATAGCAAGGAATGCCAATCACGGGCTCGCCTACTACACCTCAAGATGCAATACGTACCTTACGAATTAAATTTACAACAACTACCGATGCGCGACAATACGGAATATAGAAAAATATATATAACGATGACACTACAAACACTTAGTGAAAAACACTGCAACATTATCTGCTCAGAAGAAATGATAAATTGTTGTAACTATTTGAAGGTTCTAGGAAACGACCTTGCAGATCATTTTCCTATTCAGTTGGAGTTAATAATATATGAAAAAATAAGTAATAATATATATAATTGCAAACAGAGTCATTCTATTAATCTGGAATTAAGACCGTCATGTAATAAACGAAAAATGTTGAATGAATTTGATGATATGATTGGAGAGATGTTAACATTGGAAAAAGAAAATGATCTAATAGAAAATTATCAGAGTATTATAACTAAATTAGAGGAATATAGATACAAAAATTATATACAACAAAATGGAAAAGTATTCAAATGTGAATGGTATGATAGTACATGTTATGGCTACAAAATTAAAAAACAAAAGTGTTTACAAATCTTTAAAAGAATTAATACCAGTAAAGCACTAATGAATTATTTAAAGTATAAAAAAAATGTATAACAATCTAATTAAAGCCAAGAAAAAATTATATTTTTCAAAAATCAGTAAGAAACTATCAAGCTAATGATTCGAGAGCTTTCTGGAGAATAATTAATAGTTTTCGTAAAAGAAAGTTAGGGTTGGAAAAAACAGACTAGAGTGAATATAACGTTTGGCTTAAATACTACAATAAATTTTCTGAGAATTATCAGAAAAATGTTTGTAAAAAATATATGCGAACTAAGACAAGACCAGAAATTCAGCAAGATGAGATAATCAAGATGGAAGAAGTACAGGACTGTATCAAAAACCTTAGACAAATCAACACCGGGATCGGACCCAATACCAAATTCACTCATCAAAATGTTGCCAATAGAAATCATAAGATATTTAAGTAGACAATTTAATCAATTTTACAGTAATAGTATAATACCGGCAAAATGGAATGAAGTTATTTTTACTGTGATATTTAAACAAGGGAACAAACTTGAGTTCGAGGAGGTAGGCTTAGCAATTCCCTCAATTTTTGTTCTTTTAGTTGGTTGTAATTTTCAAGTAAGGACGTGAACATGTCCTGGGCCATCTGTAGATTGGACAGGATTTTGTCACAAATCTCCTTTTTTAGATTTCTACTCGAATCTAAAGATTCTAAGGCTGCTGAGATGCATTCTTTGAATTCGTTGGCGGTTGGAGCACGGGTTCCACACATGTTGACCAGATTTATTTTACCCTTACTTATACTACTTTAGTATTAATATCTAGTGGTCATTATCGGCTGCGACACGCTAAAAAGCTACCAGAGCACTTAAAAGATGGTCTACTCACCAAACACGGTCAGTAAATCAGTCAGATACAGCAAAACGATGAACACACGTCTTACCAGACAGTTTACTTAAACAGAAAAGGGAAGATAGAAATGTTAGAGCAGGGTATTGTGGGTAGGAATTGGACGCCTGAGGGTCCCGCGATTTCTAGCGAAGAGGTCGATAACAAAAGACTATGAGACCTTTAAATGAATCTTTTGTATGGGCTTTTAACTAATTACAGTGTTTTCTAGAATACCACTTTAAACTGCCTCATAAAAGGGACGCTATATTGCTTATTTCTACCTAAATTTATTGATGAGTTTCTTATTTTTAATTTTTGAGTTTGGACATATTTCTTGTAATAGTTTTGATTGAATTTTTGTTGGCGAGATGACTGTAAATAATTGTTGCATAAGCTGGGATCTAGAGGAATATTCGGTTTTAGTTCGGTATATTTTATAAGAGTGCTAGAGTGATAAGCAATTTCTGAATTTACTTTGAATATAATTTTTGATAATTTTTTACTATTCCAAATAATGACGAGCAGTTCACTAATAAATGGATTGATATTTGGGTTAATTAAATGTTTAGTTAGCGATTCGATTATGTGTTTAGACCAATAGATACGAAAATAGAGGTATTTTTATGATTTACTGAAGAGAGAATTTATGGAGAGTTCCCTAATTTACATACTGTAAAGACGATAGTAAACTTACTTGCCTAAACTCTCTATAGTGTGTAAGTAGTTTGGCTGCTCGTCTACTATTGGTCCAGATTTGACCAATCCTGTTGTGACACGAGTCGGCGACAACGTTTTACGAGTCCCTTTTAGAGTCTTTATATGAATACTGTCGCAATTTTTTCGTCATGTTATAGGAATCTCCGTTATAGGGGGTCTACTGTATTCTTTGTAGTTCAAAGTGATTATTGAAAAAGCTTTTCATTGTTTTACCCACCAGTGGCTCCCCTATGCAGATTGCCCAAGTGTTGCTTTGCCATAACTTAACAAAACAATTTTCGTTGTTTCCAAGGTCTGCTAGGCATTAAAATATTCCCTAAGAGCTATTTCCATTGACAAATCTATTGCATTGTTTTATACAGCTCTTTAACTTTCCGATTCTCTTCCAAATACAAACATTGGTTAATAATTCTTTGTCCTGATTTTACTGTTCAAACAGTTATACTTTATAAACTAAAGCATCACCAGAAGAAATTCCTTGCAATTATGCATATTTAGACAAAGGGATATTGTGCAAAAATAATAAACACTTCGATAGGTAACCACGTGTTCTTGTGTTTAAAATGAACTGTTTGTAAATGTGAGGGTCGTAAAAGCACGTCAAAATTACGACTAATTACAAACTTTTACGTCGGTGAGTTTCGAATCGAGTCAAGAGGGTGTGTTAATGACAGAACCCAGATGGGACGAACACTTTTTCGAATTGTAAAACAAACGCAACGCGATGATAAACAACAGGGGGGAATGTCGACAGTGAGAAAGAGCTTTGTCGAGATGCTCACAAACAAGTGATGGGTCGAAGCAATCGAGAGAAAGGGGGTCTAGGAACAAAAGGGACATCTGTTAAGTCCGAACGCGGTAGGGGATAAATGGCCACAAGAACATCTGGTGGACCGTTTAAGTTCAAAGATGTCCGGGAGAAGGGCCATAACGGAGAAAATTATGAGCGCAAACATTAAAAGCCCCATCATCACCTCTCCTTTTTCCGAGTCGGATCGGTCTCAAGTTTCGCCTAGAAACAAAAGAATGACCAATCGGGGTAAGGGAAAGGGTGAACGGGACCAATCAAAAGGGTGAGATTCGGGGAAAATCTTATAAAACCCCTGAATCTCAAGGAAAAAAGAGAGATTCTCAGCCGATTCTCCACAATTCTCCACTTGGATTAGGTTCTCCACCAGTGACCAAAATCTACGTGCATCCGCAACATCACCGGACAGAGGACCCTGTGCAACAGACACTCTTGTCAAGCCTGGGATACCAGTCAGCGCCCGTTTGTCGACATCAAGGAGCTCCCATCAAAGATGATCTAGATTGCATTGTTATTGCCATTATGTAAGTTAACCTTATGTCAAAATAAACGGTTTTCGTGTAAGACACTTTTCATCTTTGTCTCCTACCACCACCACTTACATACAGTTTGACCCTAGGTTTTCCTGACGCGCAAATAACGTATTGCCCCCTAAAGTCGGCGACCTTACAGTGATGTTAGAAGTCGGATTTTAGGCCCAATTTATGCCAGTTCTGACCTTACAGTAATGTCAGAAGCTCGGGATTTAATAGTCCCACACAAAAAGATTTTGAGTAAGTTACGCTGACAAAGATTTTTTCTAAAAAGTGGGTCGAGCGATGGAGGCAGATGCAAGTGGCCCGACGCGACCTCATGATGGTTTCAGTAGCGGCTCTTTTCCGTCCTTTTTTACGTTCGGAGTATTGATCCCAATGTTTTTGGGTGAAACAGGGTGTGTCACCGATTTCTTTGACATGTTGGAAGAGATTGCTAGTCTTGCGGAATGGACCCCTCGGCAGTGCCTGAGCATAGCCAAGTGCAAGCTCACAGGTGTAGCTTCAGATTTTGCATGGTGCGACCTCAGCATGAAGAGTGTAATGGAGTTTGAAACTTTTCGGAAGCTGATGATTCAGTGTTTCGACCAAGAACCATACTCCTTACGTGTCCAGAAGTTCCGTACATGTACTCAAAAGAGAGATGAGACGGTTCAGGAATTCGCGGTCCGCTTGCAATCCCTCGCTAGCGCGACAATCATAGAATAGACAGGCACGAACGAAGAGGAGAACGCAGTTATCAAATGCTGTCAACAGTGAGAACTTCACTTTCACTTTTCACTTTGTATAAATCTTTATTTCTGAAGACGGCCTCGGCTCCGCAAAGCACCACCGAGGTTAGGAGCAGAATGTTTACAAGCATATTACATGTAAAACAGGTTACATAACAAGAATATGTTTGATTACAACTATATGTTTTAGAGTTCAGTGCAAATTATTTTAGAGTACTTTGCAAATTATTGACTGCAGAGTAGCCAAATACTTACATAAAAATTTGCATAGGAGTTGATTATATAAATACGTGGTAACATACATGGAGTATTATTAACAAATGAACAAAGAATATTATAATACAAAATATTATATCAATGATAAACACATTCGAGAAAACATCAGTCCATTGAGACAAATTGACCTAATTAACGGTAGTTCTGTTGAAATAAGTATATACTAGTTCTTTAAATGCCACAAAACAGTTTGTCTTTGACAAGTATGTCAAGGCTGCAAGGCCAATTTTCTTCTCGCGGAAGTAGAGTGGTGATGGTAAAACGCTTATCATCCAACATAGGGCATTTAAATAGTGTTTTACTCCATCTGTTTCATTACAAATTTCGCACAGTGAGTTTTCCGATTTGCCAAACCTGTGAAGATATTGGTTGAACTTCCCATAGTCCAGTATAGAATTGGATCAATTTTTGGTCAATGATTGGAAGAGTATAATCTGAAACCTTGGGGAAAAACTCCTTTGTAAGACATTCGCTATTCTCCTCCCATTTCTTTGCCAGATAGCAAATGCATTTTCTTTTGTTTGACTTAAGATGTGACATTGGGAAGTGGCATTATAGCTTGGTTCACTTTCTAGTTCAGAAGCCATGCGGGCAAGTTGGTCAGCCCGCTCGTTTCCAGAAACACCAGCATGACCTCTGACCCAAACGATGGCATACCTGTTGATATCTTTGGCCAATTCCAGCAAGATATCGTGGACTATAGGTGAACACCACTGGAGGTTGTGAATGGCTTGCGTAGACGAGTAGGAGTCTGTAAAGATAGTTATTTCTGTTCTATTATATATGGAGTCGCACCATCTAATGGCCGAAAGAATGGCCCAGAGTTCTGCTTGAAAAACGGAACAGGTTTCCCCAAGTCTTGTTTTGTATGTGAATGTTTCTTCATTATTAGAATACGCTACAAAGGCACATCCAACATCCGTATTATTCTTTGACCATCTGTAAATATGGTGAGATGTTGTGTGGGCCAGGGTTGATCAGCGATGTCAGGCCAGTAAGCTGGATTAATGCTGGGGACACCCTTTTAGTGTGTTCAATGTTATCATAAGGTATTCCATTGATCGAGTTGATTTGATCGTCTTGGATGAGCCACCTTTGTGTGATTAAACTGATGGTAAGCTGGATGGGCAGTTTTCCAGCCAAAAGTTGTAACGCTTTTGTGGGAGCTGTAAAGTAAGCCCTACAGATATGAATAAGTGCTCTTCGTTGTGCACTTTGTAGTTTTCTATCAATATGCACCATTCCGAGGCAGTCAGACCAGACTGGAGCAGCATAACTAATCATTGGTATAAATACCGAATCATATATTATGCTCATTATTTTTGAGCAAAGCCCCCATTTACTTTTTGCTACTCTTGACATGGTATTAAAAAGTAGGTTTGTCCTATCACAGATGTACTGTATGTGAGGTATCCAGCTGAGCTTGTGATGTAGAATCAGGCCCAAGTATTTTAGTGTAGGTACAATCTGTACACTAGTGTTTCCCATATGGATCGTAGGTGTCCTTCTGTATAAGTGTGGAGCCCTTGGTTTTGTAAAGATAATGCCTTTAGTCTTTTCGGGGTTAAAATCCAACTTGTTGTTTGTACCCCACTCCACCACCTTAACTAGGATGTTGGTTGCCTTTTTTTCTATTTCTGCTCTGGATCGAGCACATACTAGAATCATAGCGTCATCCGCGTACGCTACAGCCCATTCACCACCTAGGTTTGTATTTAGGAAATCATTAAAAATAAGATTCCAAAGGATGAGGCCGAAGACAGACCCCTGAGGACAACCACAGGTGATTTGCCTGTTGAATGTGATCGAGCCAATGCAGAAGGTAGCAGTGCGTTCTTGTAAATATTCTTTGATCATGTTATAAATGTAAGCAGGGCATTGGCTTTGCCTAAGCCTAAATAAAACCATTGGCCACCAAGCCGAGTTGAAAGCACCAGCGATGTCCAAACTGAGTCCAAGAACGTAAGGATATGTTTCCTGAAGCTCTCTGATTTTACGTGTTAGAGAGAGGATGGCATCAACCGTACACTTCCCTGGACGAAATCCAAATTGTTGGTGATGCAGGTAACCTTGGGTTTCCAAATGCCAGGTCAGTCTATTTGTTAAAATACGTTCAAGGACCTTTCCCATCATTGGTAGAAGAGATATGTTCCTGTAATCATTTGGTGTGTGAATATTGGCTGACCTTGTTTTTGGAATCATGATTAATCTTGCTTTCTTCCATGCTGTTGGAAAGACATTATAATGTAGGCAGCAATTGTAAAGATTCAAAAGGATCTCAGGACGATGTTCCCATATCATTTTGACTATATCAGTAGTGATCCCATCGGGGCCTGGTGCTTTTCTGCTTGGCAGTCTTTTTATAGCCGCATTAACAGCGAGAACTAGACGAAAAATTATGTGTCCAATTCCTGCATGGTCTAACGTACAGGCTAAACAGATAGATTATGACGCATGATCCCGCGACTTTTGCCGAATCACTTAAAATAGCTATCCGTGAAGAAACGATAGATCAATTGGCCGGAAAAACACGAAATTTAGTTGCTGGCATCAATGATGCAGTAGAGGATCACGAGATACTGGCGGAAGAATCCAATTTGCAAAAAGAATCGGCCCTCGACGCAAAAATCGCGCAACTTTCGAAGCAGACTTGATCAACCGCCTGCACCTAAGCCAATAAACAATTTCCAAAGGGGCGAACCATCGTGAACAAATTGGATACAGGAAACTGATAAAGCGAATGACCGAATGCGAAACCTGTGGCATCCCCCGAGCCCGCAGCGATGCTCATTGCAACAATTTTCCCGTGATCTCATCCTACTAATTCGCAAGGACAACCCCGCGCGCGATATCCTTGCTATGGTCCCTTTTTGAAACAAGGTCCGATACCTGCTTGGAGAAAGAATGGAGATAGATTGCCAAGATTTCACGCGACGAATTTTAATTATTCAGAATTCGGAGATTATATGCTGACACCTCTTGATTGGTACGGAGGAAACGCCTTTTCTCAGTATCCTGGAAGGTGGGGAGTGAATCAAGAAGCTACCGAATGGCAGATCCCTGTTAGAAACTTGCCGAACCCCTTTAGAGTTAGTCAGTCAGAACAGATACCTTTTTCCCCTGCGCGATTTAGACAATTTGAGTACGAAAACAATGGACAAGCTATTCTGTTGCCCTTTTATCCCCCGCATTACGGTCTGGGTTGGCCCGGAAGCAGCTTTAATACGGAGGGCACATCGAACAACGTAGCCGCCCCTTGATTTTTAGCTTACCCGCACTGGAAAATAGGCCTGTAGACAATAAACAAACACGAGACTCAGACAGAATCACATTGGTTACGTTTAGAGAACCAAATGGGGAATTAAATCGACCATCGATAGGTCCAGAGATACTCCAATTGGCAGGAATCAATAAATCAAAAAGTAGAGAATTACCTCCTTGTACAATGGTTTGCGAGATAGAAAATAGGAGGTTCAGCTGACGATAAACATAGGCGCAGCTGTTACTTTAATTTCTAGAGAGTTATTTCCCGATACAGCGCAATTGCCGCGAGCTTAAACTAGAATAATAGAATTAATAAGTGTTACCGGACACATTATCGAGACATTTGGAAAGTTTAAAATTCCAAATCGGACGTTTGACCTTCTTCCACGATTGTTATTTAGTGCACCCCGAGATCACTACGCCTAACGATGGAATCTTAGGTAGGGATATTATTCAAAAATATGACGTTACAATCTCGGTTAAGAACGCGACCCTTAGTTTCCCCTCGGGAGACACAGTGACCTTTTGGGGACTAGCCGAAATAAAAGAAAACAAAGATAATTCAGAATTAAATGAAAATGTCGAAAATAATCATGAGAAATCTAGCAAAAAGAAATGCGTACCATCGAAAGATAATTTGAATTTAACCTTAATTTGCGATAACAAAAATAGAATTATAGAAAACTCAGAGATGAAAAAGAAAAATAAACGCGCGCGAAATAAACGTGAAACGAAACGAGAGAAGTCAAAACAAACAGCTATTAATAGCTTAGAGCAGGGAGGGAACGACTCTTCTAAGGAGGTGACGTTAGCCAACGATTACATCATTCCTCTGCAGTCAGAGGTCATTGTAGAAGAGAAAGTTTATTTCGTGTTGACAGATCAATTAGGAGTCATTGAACCGACATCTCCCAAGTGAGAGGGAGTGTTTATTGCCTATATGTTAGTCAAAACACAAAAGCATGGTAGAGTACCTGTTAGAATAATGAATGTAAAAACACAACCAGTTAAATTGATCAGAGGAAGTAAGTTAGGAACTTTTCTCTTAGTGGAAGAGGAAACAAAAGAAAGCACAGAACAAAATAAAAAGACGTGATCAAACGAAAGCGATTTAACTAAAACTCAATTTGCGAATTTGTTTAATTTTAGCAAAGTAGGAAAGGATAAGCTGACCCTTTATTAGATTTATTATATAAATATAAGCATGTATTCGTGAAAGACGATTTTCATTTGGGTTATTGTGACCTAATAGAGCATAAGATAGATACTGGGAATAATCCCCCAATATGCCTTGCCCCATATCGAATTCCGTATGCCCAGAGAGAGGTAATGGATGAATTAGTGGATAAAATGATTAAAAGTGGAGTATTCATTAATTTTTCATTCATTTTGTTTTATTGGTACAAAAATAATTGTACATTCCCTGGTCCTGCTACATGCATTACCAGGGATAGAGTATATATACAATATTAAGTGAATATTAAATTAAGAAGTAATACAGAAATAAATGCAGATGATGAAATAAGTAAGATAAAATAAATTAACAAATAAACAATAAACAATAATAAATAAAATAAGAAAAATAAAACAAATAAACATAACAAAGTTTACGTAATATAAGTTTGCAACAAAAGTAAACACGTGCTATCAACAATCACATTAAAAATCACACGACGTGACAAAAACCGAAACAATTACACATAGAATAAAAATACATGTAATAAAAACAAAATTAAAATAACATTAAATCAAATACAAAGCAACTAGCGCGTAAACACATTACATGTAAGGATGCAACAACAACCAATCTGCATAATATTAGAACTGGATGAGAAAAAGTATATATATATTATATTATACAACAGAAATGCACGTGTAGATGCTACAAATTTCATTAAATAACCAGGGGCCAAGACGATTAATTGTAGATAGAGTTGTGAGTTACAGTATTGATATGCCTAGCAAGTCTCTTAAAAGCATAATATATTTCCTTTGTACGCCAAATATCAGAAGGGTTGCAAGGCCACATAATTCCCAGTTCCTGTAATAGTAATTGAATCTCAAGGCGTGAGCTATCAAAAATCATACAGTCAAAAAGATAATGTATTGCACCATCTTCCACACCACAGGCTTGACAAAGTCTGGAATTCCTATTAGTAAATCGAGCAAGATAACTTGCATATTTACCGTGATTGGTAAAAATTTGTGAAGTGTAGTAATCAGGAGTGTACCAATTAATCTTGAGAAACTGCAGAAGATCCGGAATGAAACTGAAGGTAATATGTTGTCTGTTCTGGTTCCACATATTCTGCCAGAGTTGTATTGTGTCTAACCATAGAAGATGACGTAACGAACGTTTGCTAATTTTGTTATAAGATATTGAGAGTGAGTCATTCATAGCAGCTTCTTTAGCCAGGGAGTCAGCTCTCTCATTCCCCAGCACTCCCTGATGAGCCCTAATCCATGTGATAGTGAACACACAGTGGGAAGCCAAAATAGCCCTGTTAATATGTTGAGCTAGTGGATGCAGATTGTTATTCTGAAGGAGATTATAAACAGACATAGAGTCTGTATGGATATGAACATGAAGAGTATTATAATTATGATTGATATAGTCGATAGCCATCCCAATAGCAAATAACTCAGCTTGAAAAACAGTACATCTACAGTCAAGCCGATACATTTGATGTACAACTTCAGAATTATTAAGATATATAACAAAACTACACCCAACCTTATCGTTAATGCGTGAGCCATCAGTATATATGTCAACATCAGCACTGTATAAACTAGTAAAACTACAACCAGAAGTTCTGTCTGGTGAAAAAGTTTCTGTATACGGTATTGGCCACTCAATGTCATTATAACTAAGTGTACAATTCGAGATCTGAATTGTCTGTCCCCATTTAAGATGTTGGAACTGTAGTTTTTGCAATATAGCAAGATCTATAGGTGGCTTTTTAGCTAATACCTGTAAACAGCAATTACTCACAGTCCTGTATGCCTTGGTGATAAGAAGAAGTGCGCGTCTCTGAGAAGATAAAAGCTTTCTTTTAGCGTGCACCTTACGTGTGGCCCACCCCCAAGAGCCACACGCATAAGTAATAATTGGAATATAGATTCCATCATAAATGGTAGACATGGCGGCAGAGGAGAGGCCCCATTCTTTCTTTGCTACTTGGGAAAATGAGTGAAAAATAAACCCGGTCCGGTTTGTAATATATTCAATATGATTGTCCCATGACAATCGAAAATCTAAAATAACCCCCAGATATTTTAGTGAACGTTCCACTTTGATGGTATTACCCTGCATTTTGATATGTGGGGGGCGACGATATAAATTGGGGTGTCTAGGTTTATTAAAGACTATAGCTTTAGTCTTTGAAGGATTGAAAAGGAATTTATGTTTAATACCCCAGTTAAAAACATGTTGGAGCATAGTATTAGCATTACATTCAATATCAGCCCTCGACTTGCCACCTAGCAGCAGGAATACATCATCAGCATAGGCACAGATTTTTGTGTGTCCAAAGTCTTCGAGAAGAAATGCATCAAAGGTAATATTCCATAAAAGGGGTCCAATTACGGACCCCTGTGGACATCCAATAGTGATGTTTTTACAAACCTGATGTTGACCATATCTTAAAATGGCACTACGATCTTTCAAGTAATCCTGTAGGATTTTCAGAATATTACAAGGGCAATTGATTTGACGAAGACGATATAAAATGAAGGGCCACCATGCTCTATCAAAAGCTTTGGAAATATCCAAACTGACCCCCAAAACATATTTATGGGTCTCGAGCAAATGTAGAACATGGTTGACCACCGTCTCAATTGCGTCTTCCGCAGAACGCTGCGGGCGGAAGCCGAATTGTGCCTCACTCAGGCTCTGGTTACATTCAACAAACCACACAAGTCTCCCAGTAATTAACCGCTCCAAAACTTTACCCAACGTAGATAATAAAGAAATTGGTCTAGTATCGTTTACAGACCCTGGTTTTGGAACAGGTACAACAGACGCAACTTTCCATGCATGAGGAAAGATAGAATATTCTAAACAGGTGTTATACATTTTATAAAGAAAAGTAGGAATAATATTCCATAATCCTAAAGCAATTTCAGCAGTAATATTATCAATACCAGGAGCCTTACCCCGGCCCATAGTTTTAAAAGCACGATTAACCTCATCAAAAGTAAAAGATGTAATATTTTCAGTGTCAATCAAGTTATTACATTGACTACGTATCTGTTGCTGCCATTCATTATCAGTGTCAGGATCATCATTAGGGCAATATGTAAGAAGTTGTGACGTCAAAGACTCAATAAGGGTTTTAGGGTGAGTATCCTGTGTATTAGTAGTTAGAATTTGTGTTTTACGAAGTTTGTTACTACACATCTTTGTAATGTAACTCCAAGGATTAGCAGAAGTTCTTGAACAAAAGTTGCGCCAACTCTGAATTTTTGTCGTTTTCATGACGTATTTATATTGCCTTTGGCTTTGTAGATAAGCCTCCTTATGCAAAATTCTTTCGTTGTCATCTGTGCAACGCTGGTAAGTTCTTCTTAACTTTCTAGTTGTGCGACGCAACACACTTAACTCGGGGGTCCACCAAGGCACACTTTTCTTATGTACAATCCTCTTCGGTATATACAGCTCACATGCATTAATGATAGTTTCAATATTTTTATCAATTTGCCCTCTAACAATAGCAGGGTCCTCCGAATATTGATCAATAAGATGATCATCAAGAAAATTTTTCATAGCCGGCCAATTAGCCCGGTTACAAGCATACTTATTGCGAGGAAGATAAGGGGATGTTGAACTACTATTTATGTTAACCAAGTTAAAGGTGATATAGGCATGTTCAGTAAGACTATCTTCATCTAAGATCCTCCAATCTTGTATTTTAGAGTGATAATTGGCACTACAAACAGCAATATCTATCCAACTTTCCCCTCTACTAGAGATGAAAGTCGGGGAAGATAAGGGATTATTAATTATTATTAAATCATTAACTGCAAAGAACTCTTCCAGCATACCCCCACGCAAATCAAAAGCGTCACCGCCCCATGCCGGGGAGTGGGCGTTAAAGTCACCCGCAATTATAATACATGTATCACAAAAAGCATGCACTATTCTTTGTAGCTCATCTATAAAAACATTATTATCATAATCATCTGGAAAGTAAACATTAATAATTATAAATCTATCTTTATCAATCATAACTTCAGTAGTGATTAGGTATTTACTAGAGAAATTTGTATGATGCATAAGAGATAAATCAGTATTAGCTATTAAAGTAATTGCCCAGGGAATATCATCAGATCCCCGCAGCACAGGACAAGAGGTGGGTAAGCAAGAAGGAATATTTTTTTTACAATAAGGCTCTTGTACCAAAATTAAATCATAATTATCAATATTCTTAGATAAAAGGGAGGAAGCTGCAATACTTCTCTTCAGATTAATCTGTAAAATACATATGCTAGTGTTATCAAAGTCCATAATCTGTTCTAGATATAATGTTATTCCTTATTCGCAGGTTAATCGGACAAGAGCCGTCCCGAGCGTTATGTTTACAATTATTCATTTCTTCTTGTTCACAATTACAACAAATTGGACCAGATTCCCAGTTAGGACAGTCTTTATACAGATGCTCACCCGAACAGTGACTACAAGTAGGCACTGCTTGGGGACAGTTCTTTGCAGAATGATTGTATTGACAACATTTATAACACTGCAGGATTGGGCAAAAATCCACAATCCTGCAGCGAGACCACTCTACACTAATTTTTCCTAAATTTAATAAAGTTTTTCTCAAGCTAGGTGAGACTTCCACTACCCATTTAATGTAATTAATGTCCTTTCTTCCTAAAATAAACTTAATACCAAACTCTTTTGAAAATTCCTCCTCAGTATAGAGTCCACTAATAACTTCATTTTGTTTGTAAATAAGATTATGTAATTCCTCTTTAGAAATGTTAGATTGTACAGAGTATAATGTAACATGCGGCAATCTTTTCTTTGGCCTTCGTGTAACTAATTCTGGTATATTTTCTTCAATACATTTTTCCAATGCATCTGCATCTCGCCTGTCACAGAGCTCAATAGCAAGCCCCCCAGCTCCTATCTTTCGAAGTTTATCAATACCAACATGTAGAGAAGATGGTTTTAATTTACTCTGTATTATTTTGCGTACAGTATCACTGCTGCCATTATCCTTATTTTTATTGTATACAAGAAGCACCTCCTTGGGGGCAGATGGTTTTATCTTAACGCTGTTGGGTCCAAAGGATCCCTTAGCCTTAACTACTGTGCTATATAATGGGGTGGGAGAGGTGTGTGTTATAAATTTCTGCTCAATTGTTTCCGATATATCAATAATAATTTTTTGTGTAGTAACAATATTTTCAATATAAGCATTTTTAGCTATGTCCTCATAATCAACCAAATTAGTTGATCCATTATCAAAAAACCCAGGAGAAACATCCTTTAAATCATTTAAATTCTGTTTAGTAGGCAAAAGAGATAGCTTCTGCTCAAGATATTCAATCAGACTATTCTTCTTTAGAGCAGTTTCAGCTAGATCCATTAATCTAGAAAATTGCGAAAGAATATATGTCATATGACATTCAGCACCTAATTTGCCATTGGGATAGCGACTAGAATAACTCTTTATCTCCTCCACAATGCCAAGAGCAGCACCATGAAATATTTGTATATCTTTTTCCATAATAACAAAGAAAAATAAAAAGTTATATTTAAATATAAATAAGTTCCAAAGTAATAAATATATTAAATTATAAATAAGATAAACCTCTTCCTGAGATTCTAACAAATCCAAAAATATATAGTTTACTATTAAATTATGAATAGAAGTAGAGAAAATCGTTTCTTCCGTAAAGTTCTAGAAACTTCGGCCGAAAGGTCAATTACTGTTGCTATAGTGACAGTCAATGGAAGGTAGATGTTGGTTTTTAAGAAAATGGTAGAATTCAATTATTTCAAAAACTGTTATAGATAGAGACATCATATTTTCAGAAGAGCTTAAATTTAATAAGCACTAAAAAATGACCGAGTAACTTTTAAAAATATTAGAGCGGAAGCCTGTTTAAGTCTGCCAAAAATTAACTGGAAGTATTTGATATCTCCGTAATTTATGGGCCAACCTTAACGAAATTTAACAAATGAACTCACGTTGTAGGTCCAAAGACAACGCTATACCCGATTCTGGATAATCAAATCCATCGGTTCAGTAAATTGAATTCGAAGAGTCCCAAAATTAAAAGTTCGATATCTTCACGTAGAGTGGTCCAAATTCCAAAATTCTAATAAACTTTTAATCCACTCGTTAAATGCTTTTCAAAAATAAACACCACACTATATAGAAATATTAAAAATTTCCTGAGATATCGTAATTCGAAGAAAGAGCTAAACTTGCTGCATCCATCATATGACACTCTGCTAGTAAAAGTGGAATAGTAGAACCTTCTAGCTCCCCATGGGCATTCCCAGCTTTAATGGTCCGTAAGGCTGATTCATCGTATCTAATGGTCGTGGATTATCGCCAATTAAATAAAATTACCCAATTAGACCCTTATCCATGCCCCATATCCAGGAATCACTGAGTTTGTTGGGAAGAGTGCAATATTTTTCTTCCATGGACACCTTAAGTGGATTTTGGCAGATACCCTTGAGCCCAGAATCCAAGGAGAAGATGGGGTTCAGTACTCAGTCAGGGCATTATCAATATAATCGTCTTCCAATGGGTATCGCTTCCGCTCCAGCGACTTTCCAAAAGATGGCAGATTTGGTGTTAAGCGGCCTGAAAAACAAAATTTGCCTCATCTATATGGACAACATATTGGTATTTAGCCAAGATTTCGAATCACACTAGGAGAAATTGGAGTTGGTGCTCCAGCGCTTAGCCACAGCCGGATTGAAGCTAAAGCCCTAAAAGTGTCAGCTGCTAAGGCAACAAATAAAGATTTTAGGGCATAAAGTGTCGGAGGATAGTATCCGACCAGATCCATTGAAGATGGAGTTTGTTAGGAATTTTCCTCAACCCCAGAATGAGCGAGATGTTAGGGCATTCTTGGGATTGACAGGATATTATAGGCGGCACATTTTTCAATATGCAAAAATTTCGAAACCCCTTTCGGATTTGTTAAAGAACGGTGTAAAGTTCCATTGGAACCAGGAACATGAAACTGCGTTCGAGAAATTAAAGGGAATATTGACTACAGCACCCTTGCTTAGATCTCCAGATTTTAACAGTCCCTTTATATTAGCAACAGATGCTTCCAACACAGCGATAGGTGCAGTGTTGTCACAAAAGGATGAGAGAGGAAAATTTCCCATAGCATATGTGAGTAGATTGTTAAAACAAGCTGAGAAAAATTACAGTACCACAGAAAAGGAATGTTTAGCCATGATTTGGTCAATTAAACACTTTAGATCCTATCTTTACGGGAGAAAATTCACCATTATCACAGATCATAGACCCCTTAAGTGGCGTATTAATGTTAAAAATGAAAGTTCAAGACTTAGTCGATGGAATTTGGCGTTACAAGAGTATCAATTTGAGATAATCCATAAACCGGGTAAAGCTCACACAAATGCAGGCGCGTTAAGCCAAATACCCATAGTGACGGTCTGCGAGATGCAACCCATATACAGTAAGACACAGATAAAGGAACAACAGTTAAAGGATCCTTTTTGTAGGCGAATTAGACAACAATTAATGGGAGATCCGTCCTCCCAGGAAACAAACCTAGATACAGGTTATTATTTATGTGCAGATGAAATACTCTATCATTGAAAACAAATTCCCAAGAGAAAGGAAAAATGGGATAGAATAGTTGTACCTAAGGTTATGATAGATTATGTTTTAAAAATGTTCCATGATATCCCCAGTTCAGGACATGTAGGCAAGAAAAAGATGCGAAAGAAATTACAGACACAGTTCTTTTGGCCAGAAATGAATAAAAACATAGCCCATTATTGCGATAGTTGTCAAGAGTGTGCAATGAGGAAAAGGCCCCAACACGGACATCAGGCCCCACTACAGACATTTCCGCGAGTGGCAAGACTCTTCGAGTGCACTGCACTAGATATCCAGGGCCCCCTTCCTATTACTAGTAACGGCAACAAATATCTGTTAGTCTTTATCGATCACTTTTCTAGATGGGCCGAAGCAATCCCGTTACCCGACATTACGGCAAAAACAGTGGTGAAAGCGTTTGTCACGCAAATTATTTTCAGACATTCGGTCCCGAAGCAGTTGTTAACAGATAGAGGATCCAATTTTGTCTTCAGAGTTATGAAGGAGGTCTGCGAGCTATTAAAAGTAGAAAGACTTCTTACTACAGCATATCACCCCCAGTGTAAAGAAATGGTAGAACGCCTTAATAAGACCCTAATAGATATTTTAACTCATTATGTTGACACGGATCAGCTCAATTGGGATGAAATGATCCCTTATGCTCTTTTCGCGTACAATACTACCGTGCATTCGAACACGAATGAAACTCCCTTTTTCCTTTTGTATGGATGTGATCTGAATTACCCCTTTCACATCATTATTGAACCTAATCAACCTCGATATGACCTAAGTGAAAATTCCACGAGCGAATTGACAGCGAGGATGACCTCAGCTCACAAATTAGCCTAGGAACACGCAGAAAAGGCTGAATACGATAGGAATACCTACCATCAACGTAGACATAAGCCATACAAAATACCAATCACAGATAGAGTTTTCATTAATGAGGTACAGCTTTGCTCAATGAGTTTGTCAGGTTGTCGATCGATTGCGCAGCACAGGAAGTGGATCACTTAATACGCCAGGATGCTCTACCTGTTAGCAAAGGCGTTTGAAGTGGACTGGTCCGATTTGCACTTTAATAGGGGTGAGGAAATTGAGCCGGAGGGACTTCAGTATGCAGTCAAGCGTGATACGGGTTGACATTACTAGTCGATCATCTCTGCTTGCTTAGCGTTTTTATTTTAAAATCGTAATATCGCGGTCCGGATTATCAGAAATTATGATTCTATCTGTTATTTTGATACTTTTCTTTCTTTATAATGTTTTATTTACTTTAATTTCCTGTAATTAGAAACAATACGGCTTTAATATAAACAGATCAGCTTTCTCTTGCTAATAGATTAATCTCAACTTTCACCAATTGTCGTCGGTTCCTTTGTAATCGGATAGGAATTGACCGTGTTTTAAAGTCCAGTGTTAATTGTTTACTGCTGTTGTGGTAATACGAGTAGAGCGGGAGAGTCCCTTAATGAACCGCTTTTATTACCAATTAAAGACCTTCTCCCCACTTCTTATTCTTAGTAACTAGACCCGTTTGTCAAGGTCGGTTAAAGTTTATTACTTTCACAACAGGGTGTGAAGTGAGCTGCCACCCACACCCACCGTTAACGACAACAATGCGCGAAGTATCACGTTACTCTCTAAACAAAAACTCCCTTCCTTGTTGAAGGCAGGTCAGATGTCAAGGTTACTGTTTAATTCTATTCAACAGAATGTTGCCCTTGATATTTAAGAATCAGTTTTGTCAGAACTGTTTATTTTTAATACATTTTTTATAATTTATTTCTGCTTCTGTTATAAAATTGTTTTTATCGTGTTCTAAATTATCCTTGTATAAAGTTTATGAATTACAATTGCAATGAACATTCCGTTGTTTGTATAATGAATGAATATTTCTTGAGAGTTCAAGTTTGCAAAAAATGTTTTCATATCTTTTTTTTGTCATTTTATATATATATTAATAAAATATATTGCCATTTTATAAACAGATCTTCAATTTTTTTTATTACTTTGTATTTAAATTCACATTATATTCGAATCGACCTTTTATATTATGTAAGTATTCACGTATCACATGATATGTCATTCGTTTAATTCTATACTACTTACGTAATAACTATTTTTATATCTTTTAATTTTCTTACATATGTTTTTAATTATTATTTAAAGCGAATGTGATCTAATCTACGTATGGCAGCTTTCCACGCATCACATAGGATTTCTACGGGAAAGCCATCATTGCAGGCATGAAGTTGCCTCTACACTTGTTTATCCAGGAAAAATGCCATTCAGAAACCATTTTCGACGTATTACAAATAATAAATATACACACTTTTTTCAATTTATAATGAATATTTTTTAAATAATCAAAAGCTATACGTGTTTCAGTGCGTGCTTTCGAAAGAAGCTTTCTAAGGAAGGAATTAAAATATTGGAAACAATCAGTTGTTGTTTTGAAATGGAATGAAAAGAAATATTTGATATGGCATTATTAAGAGTGATACATTGCATTATTGCCATCAACTACTTTTCGGTAGACTCGAGGAACACACGATTTCTGATGTGCACGAATGATGTCAACCAGATAATAAAACGTTCCTTCTTATATTTGGGTCAGTGAATATAGAAGATTTTTTTCTTGAAACTGATCTAGTCTCCGTTACCTGCATATAGAAATGAAATCACTTGGAAAGCAACAACAGGAAATTGGAAGTAATATGTCACTTCGGAGATCCACTCTTTAATTAAAATTCCAATTTTTCTTTCTAAGTAAACAAGTTTAACTGCAAAGGTGACACGCCTCAGTTTTTTATAAATGTATGTTTCTTTTTTCAACACTTTTTCCTTCTGAATTTCCTTTCCCCTCGCCTTTTCGCAAGATCGCCACTTTATTGCTTACTTATGTTTTTCAAGTTGAGAGACAAAACACGAAGTGTATTGGTTTGTTATTATCCAATAAACCATTGGTAAATGTCCTTGAACATTATTGGTTAAAAGGTGTTAGCCACATCTTGTTCTACTTGCTTGATTGGACATTCCTGTAGGTCACACCCTGCATAAACCGTATTGGCTGTGAATCTTTACCGAACTATATCCGAATCGCAAATCAGATATAACAAATACATCGAAGCGACCAATCTGCCAGCAATGCACATTAATGCCAAGTAACAGTTATAATAACTATAACGTTTAATTGTGCAACGTTTTTATGACTTCTTAGAAGAAACACACAGATTAGAAATGACTATATCCCCATTTATTAAATATTTACAAATAACAAACAGTGTGGTTTTCTTACCACAAATATACGAAAAAAATACTTTGCAGATGGAGGGGAGAGAGAGTCAGAACCTCGTCCAGTTGCTTCCTTTATTGACGACCTCATTCAGCCGCAAAGGGCATACTTGCGACAAGACTTTCGCAAAGTATGCCCTCACGCAGTTGCTCCCACCGACCTCTGACGATGGCCCACAGTTCGTCGGGAGTTGTCGCCTGCATTTATGATTACATGATTACATGATAACATGATATTATGATTACATATCACAATGCAAATGACCCCCTTCATCAGGTGAAGTCAGGTGATCATTTGCGCAATGTGTCGAGGGAAGCGTCAGTATATAAAGCCATTTGCCGAGGTGCTGCACTAATGAAATCACTATGCCAAAGGCAATCTGCAAAGATATCCGCGTATTAATAGTTAAACATCATGATGAAGGCGCTACACAGGACGAAATAGCTGAAATGTTTACAATATCCACCAGAAATGTGGCAAGAATCATCAGGTTACGTCAGGACACAGGATCTTTGTCGCCTAGAAAGGCGCCGGGGCAAGCCCGGAAGACTACAGCCGACGAAGACGCTCGCCTCGCTGCTGCTTCGGAGGCGAGCCCGTTCAAAACGGCAACGATAGTCCGAAGGGAGCAGAATCTAGACGTGTCGGCATCAACTATAAAACGAAAGTATGTAACATTTGTTGTATAATACTGACACTTCCAGCAAAATATATTTCGATGGAAATGTCAATATTACAGAAATACAACTGTGTTAACGTGTTTTTGCGTATACAGAAATGTAGGAAACAGGATAATATATATATTTGTTTTAATAATAGGTTAAAAGAACATAACCTTCATGGTCGTAGAGCTGCAAAGAAGCAGATATTGACAGAAAGAAATAAGCTTGATCGGCTGGGATATGTGAACTGGAGTGTGGATGACTGGGAGAATGTCGTCTTTTCAGACGAAACAACGTTTTGCTCTGAGAATAGTGGGACCATTTGGGTGCGCCGACCACCATTCACGCATTTTGATGCGAAATACGTGGGGCGCACCCAACGAAGCGGTCACTTCTCCGTAGGTGAGTTTTACATTTCGTATGTTTGTCTATGTGTTATAGATCACAACTTGATTTGCCGTTTTCTGTTTGCAGCTATGTGGGGATGGATGAGTTTTGCAGGACCCAGGGAGTTGGTCAGAATTGACGGCCACTTGGACGCAATCCAATATATCGAGATATTGGAAGATGTGTTGGTCCCATCGACGAAAGCTGTGTTTGGGGACAAGCCAAGGTAGTTCGTGCATGACCGCTCCCCGGTCCACACATCCTGAAGAACGCAGCAATGGCTGAATGAACAGAATTTCCTGGTAGATGTGGGATGGCCGGGGAGGGGGCAGACCTCAACCCCATCGAGCACCTATGGGCTAAACTTACCGACAGCCCCATTCAGCCGACAACTCCCGATGAACTGTGGGCCATCGTCAGAGGTCGGTGGGAGCAACTGCGTGAGGGCATACTTTGCGAAAGTCTTGTCGCAAGTATGCCCTTTGCGGCTGAATGAGGTCGTCAATAAAGGAAGCAACTGGACGAGGTTCTGACTCTCTCTCCCCTCCATCTGCAATGTATTTTTTTCGTATATTTGTGGTAAGAAAACCACATTGTTTGTTATTTGTAAATATTTAATAAATGGGGATATAGTCATTTCTAATCTGTGTGTTTCTTCTAAGAAGTCATAAACAATTAAACGTTAACAACGTTGCACAATTAAACGTTATAGTTATTATAACTGTTACTTGGCATTAATGTGCATTGCTGGCAGATTGGTCGCTTCGATGTATTTGTTATATCTGACTTGCGATTCGGATATAGTTCGGTAAAGATTCACAGCCAATAGGGTTTATGCAGGGTGTGACCTACAGGAATGTCCAATCAAGCAAGTAGAACAAGATGTGGCTAACACCTTTTAACAAATAATGTTCAAGGACATTTACCAATGGTTTATTGGATAATAACAAATCAATACACTTCGTGTTTTGTCTCTCAACTTGAAAAACATAAGTAAGCAATAAAGTGGCGATCTTGCAAAAAGGCGAGGGGAAAGGAAATTCAGAAGGATGAAGTGTTGAGGAAAGAAACATACATTTATAAAAAACTGAGGCGTGTCACCTTTGCAGTTACACTTGTTTACTTAGAAAGACAAATTGGAATTTTAATTAAAGAGTGGATCTCCGAAGTGACATATTACTTCCAATTTCCTGTTGTTGCTTTCCAAGTGATTTTATTTCTATATGCAGGTAACGGAGACTAGATCAGTTTCAAGAAAAAAATCTTCTATATTCACTGACCCAAATATAAGAAGGAACGTTTTATTATCTGGTTGACATCATTCGTGCGCATCAGAAATCGTGTGTTCCTCGAGTCTACCGAAAAGTAGTTGATGGCGATAATGCAATGTATCACTCTTAATTATGCCATATCAAATATTTCTTTTCATTCCATTTCAAAACAACAACTGATTGTTTCCAATATTTTAATTCCTTCCTTAGAAAGCTTCTTTTGAAAGCTCGCACTGAAACACCTATAGCTTTTGATTATTTAAAAAATATTTATTAGAAATTTAAAAAAGTGTGTATATTTATTATTTGTAATACGTCGAAAATGGTTTCTGAATGGCATTTTTCCTGGATAAACAAGTGTAGAGGCAACTTCACGCCTGCAATGATGGCTTTCCCGTAGAAATCCTATGTGATGCGTGGAAAGCTGCCATACGTAGATTAGATCACATTCGCTTTAAATAATAATTAAAAACATATGTAAGAAAATTAAAAGATACAAAAATAGTTATTACGTAAGTAGTATAGAAATAAACGAATGACATATCATGTGATACGTGAATACTTACAAAATATAAAAGGTCGAATCGAATATAATGTGAATTTAAATACAAAGTAATAAAAAAAATTGAAGATCTGTTTATAAAATGGCAATATATTTTATTAATATATATATAAAATGACGAAGAAGAATATGAAAACATTTTTTGCAAACTTGAACTCTCAAGAAATATTTATTCATTATACAAACAACGGAATGTTCATTGCAATTGTAATTCATAAACTTTATACAAGGATAATTTAGAACACGATAAAAACAATTTTATAACAGAAGCAGAAATAAATTATAAAAAATGTATTAAAAATAAACAGTTCTGACAAAACTGATTCTTAAATATCAAGGACAACATTTTGTTCAATTGAATTAAACAGTAACCTTTATTTTGATCCACCTCCAACAAGGAAGGGAGTTTTTGTTTAGAGAGTAACGTGATACTTCGCGCATTGTTGTCGTTAACGGTGGGCGTGGGTGGCAGCTCACTTCACACCCTGTTGTGAAAGTAATAAACTTTAACCGATTTTGACAAACGTGTCTAGTTACTAAGAATAAGAAGTGGGGAGAAGGTCTTTAATTGGTAATAAAAGCGGTTCATTAAGGGACTCTCCCGCTCTACTCGTATTACCACAACAGCAGTAAACAATTAACACTGGACTTTAAAACACGGTCAATTCCTATCCGATTACAAAGGAACCGACGACAATTGGTGAAAGTTGAGATTAATCTATTAGCAAGAGAAAGCTGATCTGTTTATATTAAAGCCGTATTGTTTCTAATTACAGGAAATTAAAGTAAATAAAACATTATAAAGAAAGAAAAGTATCAAAATAACAGATAGAATTATAATTTCTGATAATCAGGGCCGCGATATTACGATTTTAAAATAAAAACGCTAAGCAAGCAGAGATGATCGACTAGTAATGTCAATTCGTATCACGCTTGACTGCATACTGAAGTCCCTCCGGCTCGATTTCCTCACTCCTATTAAAGCGCAGATCGAACCAGTCCACTTCAAACGCCTTTGCTAACAGGTAGAGCGTCATTTATCCGAAAGCTGGTTATCCGAAACGTCCGTTATCCGAAAGTATTCCAGTCGGCAAATTTAAATTTACGCTAGTGCTGTGGCGCTGCAATCTTCGGCTATTTCTTGGGTTACTCAAATATTTTACGTTTTTGATATTAAATTAACATCTGAAGTATAATTTTTTATTGTTCTTATATTTTTCAATAAATTTATTTTGTTCGTACAAAATAAAAAAATAATTTTTAACGATACAATAGTCTTCGTTAGGCTTAATATCGACGAAAATTCAACGCGAAGCGACACGCAACGGAGAGAAATTTCAACATAGGATAAATTAATATATTTTTTCGTACATGATTCGTTATCCGAAAAATAAGTTATCCGAATCACCCCAGTCCCCAATTGATTCGGATAAACGACGCTCTAATGTAGCTATACCCGCGGGAGTGAAGCGAAAATTAGCCCCGCGATGGCACGGTCCCTATAGAATAATCGCGGAAACGAGTCCTGTAGATTTTATAGTCCAACACATCCAATCCGGAAAGAAATTGCATACGCATGCTAATAAGTTAAAACAGTGTTTTTCAACCTTTTTCATTGAGTGGCACACCTAATTTAAAAAATAACAAATCGTGACACCCTTGACCAGCGGTGGATCTAGAATCTGAATAAGGGGGGTACTAATGGGCCAGATGAATTTTTTGCGAAAATGAATATTACGCGCAACGCAAAAGTGTTTTTATGTGTTGATAATCAAAATTTAAGTTCATTGAATTTTGTCGAAATACCTACATGTAAAATAATAGTCTCGCTATTGTTTTTTAAATATAGTTTTATTATCAAATATATCATCATTTTATATTATCATTTTATTGATAAACAATTTTTGTTAAGTTTTTTTATACTATTTTGATGCATATATAAAATAAATATTTCATTACTTTTTTCTTATCTTTTTCATATCAATTTAAAAAATTTAAATTAAAAAAATGATAAAAATTGTTTATTTGTCATCATTGCTTTTGAATACTATGAAAATAATGTAATATGCACCTACTTTGTGATTGAAACCACACGCTTTTCAAAGTACAATGCAATGCTTTTTAAAGTATATACAAGACACAAGTGTCCATGTCGTTTTTCTCTGGTGATTGGCCTGGTACTGGGACCGGGAACATGAAGGCCAAGCAATATGGTTTGGACGAACTCGTGACAAGTCGTGCGTAGAACATTACATTAACATGCGATTAGTCAGTTTCTTTGCTTACTAGATATCTCTTAACAAAATAGAACTGACAATGAGTTATCTTGAACTACACTTAAGTAAATTTCCAAGAAAATGCCTAAAGGCTCTAAACTTTGCGACACCCCAATTGTGGTAACGTGGCACTCCGGTTGAAAAACACTGGGTTAAAACCTGCAATCGCTAAGTTGGAATTCGTACCACCTGATGCAGGAGATGGAAACCCCGATACGAGAAACGCCAATCCGTCATCCCTAACAGAGGAGCAACCTCAGACAGAACAGGTCAACCCCTGGGATGAAATCATTTTAGAGTCACTGCAAGAAAGCCAGTTAGATACCACAAACACCGCCAGAGACACGAAAGTTGAACAACCCGTGACTTTGTCGCAACCTACACACAACTACGCTCTCCGAAGTCAAGGACCAGTAAGCAAGTATCTCAGGGTCCTTCCTAAATCTTCGGGAATTGTACAACCAAAGGTGGGAGTGTTACGGGACGCGGAGGTCAGCGAGATCACTCTGCGGAGTGAAGGCCTCCCGCGGCTGCCACACCCTACTGCAACTTGATTGTTCGCTGATTGTAAATGGTAGCTTCTCTTTCTTATGAAAGGGGGGTATCATCTTTTAAATGGAGCGAGGTTTATTGTAAATACGCGTTCGCATCTAAATCAATTGTTGCAAAATCAAACTAATAATAATGTAAACTCCCTTTTTGGTAGATAACGATGGGAAAATTTATAGTAATCTATTTGTTCATATTGCTGAGTCGCGACGTATCGACGATTGTACCTGCCTTAACCAAAGGTATCATATTCTCGCATCAAGGAAACTTTCTTATGACTACAAGCCAATGGACTATGGTTATAGAAATATCGTTCGAAGAATACGACAAATACCTCCGTGGTGTGCATCGTCACCTGGCTTCCCTATCTCCCGTTGTTTAAGAAAGGAAAACAGAGACAAGATGACCCCATGCAATCTTTGTGGACTTTAGCTGACGCAGAACTGACAAACCTACAACGATCCCTTGCCGATTTCGAGGCAGAATATAAAGAATTAAAATCTACCGTAACCATAGGAAATACCTCTCGAACGAAACGAGGATTAATCGACATTGGAGGAAAAATCTTAAAATTTTTTTTCGGAACGGCTACATCAGAGGAAGTCGAAGCAATGAATAGCCAGATAGACAATTTATCCCGAAATCAACAAAAATTTGTGCACATTTTAGAAGCCCAACAACCGTCATGAACCAAACTCTACAAGCGGTCAAGGACAACCGGAAGTACATCGACATGATGATCCGACGACAGAACTATTTAGAGGAACAACTCCAGGTGTTCAGTTATTCATTCGTCGTTTATACGTTCGTCGTAAGTACAGCACTTAGATACGTGGAAAACGCCGTTACAGAATTAAGAATCGGCGTCACGAATTTAAGACAGGCAGTGGAGATGTTAGAAAACGACAGACTTACCTCATACTTCCTGCCAAGGTCAGAGTTGTTAGAAGCGCTAACGGAAGTAAACAAACATTTACCCAGCGGAATTTCGCTGATCGAGACTCTAAATGAAGACAACGTCTTTAAATACTATCAATGGATAACCACCACGGTAGTGGCGCTTCCGTGAACACTGAGAATTTTCGCAAAGTTTTCATTAATCACTCCCGAAGGATATTTTGACTTATACGAAGTAGTGGAGTTCCCCGCATATTTCCTTGTTTCGAAAACGTTTGCTCATTACCAGACCGAATATCCGTATATCGCCTTATCAAGAAATCGACAACTTAACATGTTACTAGAAGCCCATGACTTGCAAAAATGTAGGTTTGGACTGAGCACGATCTGTGCGCCGGAGGTCGCCGTTTGGAGACTTCCGTATCAATCGTGAATATGCTTTATTCATAGCGGATGAGCCAACATTAAACAAACTATGTAAAAGTAAAGTATCAATCAATCCAAAGCCAATGTTCCGACGCATAGACGAGGAAGGAACTTGGATATATTCCATTCCATTACCTTTAAATTTGGTTATCGAATGCAACCTAGAAAGAGACCTACAGTGTTCTCCAGTCAAGATGACCGAATGGTTACCGATTACTGTGAAATCTAGACCGCTTCACAACATCCCTGGGGAGAGAGAGGATGAGCGAGAGCCAATAACCATATCTAAACGGGAAGAATCCGTAGCACTTCCCGTCGGATTTGAAACAATTCCCTCGCAAACGAGACGATTATAAAACGGCGCGAGAAAATTAAACCTCCTGAAGCGGTAGCATTTTGTATTAATCTTTTAGTTAGAGAACCAAAACTCAAGAAAATTTTATTTTCCTTTTTGTAATGAGAGATTGCATGACTTTAAATATAAAAATGTTAGAGCGGATGTTCGAAAACCACGTTTTAACCGTGGTAATGACTGTGTTCCCCGTGAGAAACTGAGGGGCTACAGACGAGCCCGAGCTAGACACGGAAGTCTAAAGCATCTATTCGGAAATGAACGAGGTTCCCCTCCTCAAAACAGAACTCCACACGTATATTCGGGAGACATCGCGAATGGAACTTGCTTTTCCGAGGAGGAGAAAACCCGGCATTTACGCGTTCTAATCATTTAACCTTTTTTCTCTCTTATATTTGACAGACAATACAATGGCCACCGGACTCTGGCAACTAGAGGAAATCAATATGAAAACCCTCGACCTTTCCTAACGGAGGGAAGAAATAAAACTTGTAATAGAGCCCGCCGCTGTGCGGCACATCATAAGAAAAAGGCAAGACGCCCCCGAAGCATCGTCTCCAGAGGTGCTCATCTTGCCCCTGCCGGGGAGTTGGATCCTGACCTGAGAGGGGACATCGAAGAGGCGATGGCTTTGGCCACAAACAGAGCGTTACAACGCCAGGCAGAAAGAAACAGAGATAGATGGAATCAAAACTCCAACCGCGGATAAGACCCGCGACCTCCTAACTCGGAGGTCCCCGGCGCCTTCTCCCCTCAACGACAACGAGGAGAGGGGCGAGACCAAGAAATGACGAACATCATCAAAAGAATCAGATGAGACCAAGAGATATTGAACAGGATCAGAAAAATAAGACAAGAACAGGAGAGAGAAGCTATGTTCTCAGCGGCGGGGCGAGCGAGAGGTTGGCACCGCCGCTAGAAAAAAAAGGGGGAAGAAAATTTTTCCTTGTTAACGCATTTTTGTATTAATATTTTTAAATTTAAATATCTTTTCATTATTTTGTAATTTCATATATATGTATTTTATTAAATCTTGTAATCATGCTATATGACTAGTTGGATAATGTATTTGGAAGCTGATCCGTCGCGATCGGAAATAAAACGCTAGTCAGGCAAATGAGTTGATCCCCACGAGGAGAGGGAAAACGTGACCTTTGATAGCGAGATACAGCGGTCAGACTGGCAACCCGAGTTGCCAGGTAAAATGTAGCTAACCTCAGAACGACATTTTTAAATGGCGGGGAGTCCTGTGAGGGTCGTAAAAGCGCGTCGAAATTACGACTAATTACAAACTTTTACGTCGGAGAGTTTCGAAGATAGAATCGGGTCAAGAGGGTGTGTTAATGACAGAATCCAGATGGGACGAACACTTTTTCGAATTGTAAAACAAACGCGACGCAATGATAAACAACAGGGGGGAATGTCGACAGAGAGAAAGAGCTTTGTCGAGATGCTCGCTAACAAGTGTCGGGTCGAAGCAATCGAGAGAAAGGGGGTCTAGGAACAAAAGGAACATCTGTTAAGTCCGAACGCGGTAGGGGATAAATGGCCACAACAACATCTGGTGGACCGTTTAAGTTCAAAGATGTCCGGGAGAAGGGCCATAACGGAGAAAATTACGAGCACGAACATTAAAAGCCCCGTCATCACCTCTCCGACCTTTTCCCGACTCGGATCGGTCTCAAGTTTCGCCTAGAAACAAAAGAATGACCAATCGGGG
This sequence comes from Centruroides sculpturatus, assembly GCF_000671375.1. Classification (NCBI taxonomy): domain Eukaryota; kingdom Metazoa; phylum Arthropoda; class Arachnida; order Scorpiones; family Buthidae; genus Centruroides; species Centruroides sculpturatus. The sequence continues at coordinate 103,837 of NW_019385772.1, forward strand.
TAAGGAAGAGGGTGAACGGGACCAATCAAAAGGGCGAGATTCGGGNTAGCCGAGTAGAAACAGACTGGCTGTACATATTCGGGACAGTCTGCTCATTAGAAAAAGTAGTTCCTGTAGGACTTCGATCCCGCATTCCCGGAGAGATAGGTTTACGCTTTCACCACCTCGGATGCCAACGCCAACACATTTAAATCTAGCCTAATGTTAACTGAATGGATAAACCACTAAACAACTGATAGTTGGGCCAGGGTTTGCGCCTGTTTTGTATAAAAGTTTTCCGACAGGCATTGCTTTTTCTCGTGTTGTGTTGTCGTATACTGTCAACCCATAAGCTTTTCTTATAAATTTAACTGATGAGAAACGGAAAGTGAATTCACCCGTGTCGGAGATGCTTACATCATGTTTACTCGGGTTTACATTAAAAAATTGACATGTTTAATATCTATCAAAATCTCTAGTCGTATATAATTTGGCAAATTAAAGCCCGATGTTATACGGCAATTGAAGGTGGTTATTACAATGTATCGGGTGTAGTTAAGATGTTTATACTGTAGTAAAATATTTACTTACTTTTGGAATTGAATATCTAATTGTTCCAAATCGTTTATAAGATATAAGGCGATTTTTTCTATTAATTCAGTTTTCAGTTCATCCTTTTAAGATATTTTGCTATCGATTAAACATTAAATTATACAAAAACTTTTCGCCTTTACACTTAAACTAAACTTACAGATTGATTGTCTTCTAACAATTGAATTTTTTTTCTAAAATACATACGAAAATCCTCCTATATAAGTTAATTAATGAATACGGTGAATAAGTAAACCATGAAGAAAGTAAAGTAAGAGTGAGTCAAATAAAAGCGAGCAAACGTAATTTTTCGCAAACTGTTATCTGTAAGTATAAGTAATGGTCATTGGGCATTGTGTCATTTGTCTTTTAGATAATGAGCCTGGTGATTCCGTAGATATTTTTTGGTTTCTGCTTCAGGAAGTCTTTAACAATCTCCTGCACCACTTAATCCAAGGAGAGCCTGATATTTTTCGGATATTCTTTCAATTCACCGAACACACGTGCTGTCAATAAATGGTCCTTTGCCGTTCATTGACAACACTCGGACTGTAGAGTGGGTGCTGCAAAATTTCCCATAGTTCTCAAGTTTGTTAGGAGATACATTTGCAATGGGCAATCTTTTAGTGTCGGGTTAGAGGATTACAGTATATGAGATTTGCAATTAGTAATAAGTGTTTGTGCTCATTCTTAATTGCATTTCGTCCTACAGTCTAGACCTTTTATCGTGTTACTTTCATGTGTTCAATGTATTGAAAAAGCATCCGAAGGGTTGCAGGTTCGGCTCGGTTGAAAAGGTGCAGGAAGCGTATTTCTGGATCCTAGGATGCAGAACTTCAAAACTTTCTAAAGCACAAACTAAAAGATTTCTGATTATGGAATTACTACATTCGTTATTCAATGAGACAAACGCCTCAAAGCTGATGGTAGTCACTTTTAACCTACAATTTTCGAAAAGTTGCATTTGTTCACCTTCTTTTGACTCGCCCTAATAAATAATAATTCCTAATCATATTCATATTTATATACACCTTGATAGCTTTGATCACATTCCGTTCCATACGTTTGTCAAAAGCTCCAAAATTAATTATTAATCTGCAATAAAAAATTGGATTTTAAAATACAGTCGACCCCCTATAACACTATTGATTATTCCGTTTTATATGAATTCCATGTTGTACGAGTCACTTAGATTTTACAAATACCTGAGCCATCCACAGCCCGAAACACGTATATGTAAAATCTAAGTGACTCGTAAAACATGAAATTCATATAAAACGGAATAATCAACAGTGTTATAGGGGGGTCGACTGTATTGTCGTCAAGAAATTAATTATTTTCGAGATAAATTCGAGACTGTACCTCAACAGTGAACGAAACTGAAGTCGATTTTGTGCATCCTTCAAGTGAAATATTTCGTGTAAATTTCTCAAATAATCCAGACAATGTTCTTGAAAAATAGATAAATCTTTTCTCAATGAAGATTTCAAGGTTGACTGATCCTCAATTAATGTTAATTTATTGTTGATGTTATGCAGAACGTTGTTATAAAGGATGAAGTTATAACTTAAATTTCTGTCGTTTAGGTAATGTCGCATACAAAACCATACACTTTACAGGAGCAAATAATTAACACAAGCATTACATTTTTATAATTTGATAACTAATAAAGACATAAATTACGTGAAATACTAAGTTGTACCAGATGTAGTGATCTATAGGAAAGAGTCCATATTGTACACCATGTTGCATTAGAAAAGTCCAACCTTCCGGATCAAAGGCTCCATGTAAATATTCGTAGTCTTCGTAACCGAGCTGAAACAATGAATATGGTAAATTAATCAATGTTTAAACACTGTTATTAAGTCGTTTGGATTGGAATGTATTAAATTGATGAATAGATGGTACTAGAGGAAATTGATGGTAGAATGCTGGGACCATTAATCTGAACCTAAAAGGAGATAGTTTTTCCATGCGTTTTTATTCCCACCAGACAATTTGGTTTGATGGTTTACGTACAAGAATGGTCTGTTAAGGACAAGATGCTTTCCGGAAAGTATTTCTACAGGAAACTGGTCCCCATTTAGGTATTAAACACTTGAAAACACTTGTAAAATTCCATACTGGTATCCCATTGATAAAAACACGAAACCGCAATCAACTGTTTTCCAGTGGAAATCACTGTTCAGTGGTTTTATTCACTCAGCCAGTGGTGGGATCTAGTGCTAGGTAGCCAAACACCACAAGATCTTCCGTGATGACAGAGCGGTTCAGCCTACCGCTCTGGTGGAGTGAGGCTCGAATTCGAGCGAATAACTCAATATATGGAAATGAAACGATTAGCTAACGGAAATCTTCAAAAAAAACTTTTTAAGGGTAATTGGCCCCTATTTAGGTACTACATAGGAGAAGACACCCCCCAAAAAACTCTAGTTGATCATGCGCGACCTACTGATCAGTGTTCCGTAATATTACCCATACGACCACTATTAGGCACAAAAGCTAAGAGCAGATGATTATTTGATTATTGAATACTCACTTCGGTTATTCTGATGTCTTTCAATAAAAATAATCGACACAAATTAATATGGTTTTCAATTGCAGGAGCAAATGAACGATTCTTTTCAGCTTTAAATTCATAATTAATTACCAACGATCCTCGAGACATGATCTTGTCGTCTTTAAAATATACCGTAATCGCATTTTCAGTATCTCCGGTATTTTGAAGAAATGGTAATTCCTTTTTGTTTAATAAAACAGTTAGATTCTTATCAACAATAAAATATAAAATGATTGTAATTTTCCTAACTTTAATGGGAATTTCGGCCGAAGAAACGAAATTATCTCTTGATTCCATATTCTTACATCTAAATATTCTGTGAAAACGTATGAAGTTGTGTTATCACATATTTGAAATGAAAATGTACGTTTAATGATTACTAATGAAAAGATTTTACTTTCTGATAAAAGATTTTCTGTTCACATTTTTTGCTGTCGAATCGACATTTTTCTTCCTGCAAATTATTTTTTATTAAATAATTTAAATTATATTCAAGAATATTCTTAAATATATTTAGAATATCAACTATTGTTTTCGACTTACCAGAGTTGAATTGTTAAAGTCCTTTCGTTGGAAACATTCTCTCTGCAAATAATTTAATGTAAGTATAGTTCATGATTTGTTTTTTTGGTATTAATAGTACTGTTTACAATTAGATTGGATTAAGTCAGGTCTTCCCAAACTTTTTAAGAGGAAAGCCACATTACTAATTTCGACAATAGCATTTTCAATTTCCATATACATTGTGAATGTGTCTCTTTAATTTGATCAATTCAGTTCGGTAGACTATCAATACAGCTTTCAGGTTAGATACTTCTTTTATTGTTTTGACATATGCATTTCGGACTTATATGAATTTTAAGTCCCTCTTCAGTTCAAAACCAAGGTTCTGTCTTCTAAAAACCACGGTGTATAACGGGTAACGTTGGAAGTAGTTTAAAATACAATAATATAATATAATAGGTATAATATAATAGATGGCGCTAATAGATAAAATTGATTGTAATATAGTGTGACATAAAATAGTGTATACGTATTCTCTTGAAAATGTTTTAATATTAATATACTACGTATTATTAATCTGTAAAAAGATTATAATTGCTGCGACATGATATTGTAGAACATACACATTCTGTAAAAGTTGTAATTATACAAGATTTTATGAACACATGTTAAAAGTTTACCGTGTTATTGTGAAAATGTATTTGAAGTGTTTTTAATGGCTGTATTTTAAACTACTTCCAACGTTACCCGTTATACACCGTGGTTTTTAGAAGACAGAACCTTGGTTTTGAACTGAAGAGGGACTTAAAATTCATATAAGTCCGAAATGCATATGTCAAAACAATAAAAGAAGTATCTAACCTGAAAGCTGTATTGATAGTCTACCGAACTGAATTGATCGGATTAAAGAGACACATTCACAACGAAATAGCACGTATATACAAATTGAAATAAAACTAATCATAAAACTTTATTAAAAAGTAAGAAAGTACGTTATAAATATTATGTGTAAATCGCGATTCAAAAAAGTACTTTAATTTAATTGTCTAGAAGCAACTGGAGCTGATAAATCCTCGTCGTAAGCCATGGTTAGGGGGTTCCTGAACTAAGTCAACGCAATGAGTAGACGATCTGCAAAGGGGGGTTCTTCACATTATGAGTTTCATTGGAAAACTGGCGACTGTTTAGGTGATATGCACGTGAAGACAATTCGGAAAAATCAACGTGAATAAGATACGAACTAGCAACAACCAGTGTTTGCCGGTTTCAAAGAGTGGCTTTTAACTGATATCTTTCGCGAGATCGGCCAGGCCCACAATAGAAACGGTCGGATGGTGAGGGACGAAGACAGACGGCCCAGGCAAAATTTCCAGGATGTCGTTCGTCCGGATACCATAGAATGGTAGGCTGGTTTATTGACCACCTCCTTCATCCGACCGCATTCGTATGCATTTATGCAAACTTTATAAATATGCAATTAATTAATGTAGAAATAGTTTACAAATTATGAACGGAATAAGTATTTACATAAGCGAAGTTTCCTTGCAAGAAGAACGGTCATTAGTTTTCGGAATTTTTGCTATTTTCTTTTCTTTAGGATTGGTCCAAACAATGCAGTAAGAACTTATTTCCTCATCTGAAGAAGATTATTCCTCATCAAGAAAACATAATATAAAATCGTTAATTATATGCAGATTATTTCAAACTCACTTTGACTTTCGTCCGATTGCAATAAGTCAGCGGAAACGATAGTAAGTTTTAGCCCAATGACCGGTTTCTATAGGAAAACACAACTAAATATAATCGTTTATTATGCAAGATAGTCATAAAGTAACTTGACCGATCAACGACGATCTCGGGAGAGCGAAAAGTGAGGAATACATTGAAACTTTTGCAGGATAAGTACAGGGTAACATGCTCTCGCGATACACGAAAATACTCAGGTAAAACAAGTTTTTTCAATTTCCGATACAAACACCGAAAATTCATGAAATTATGAGATTTCGCATAAAGGAAAAAGCATAAGGCGTTGGAAGGTGTGTATAGAACGAGAAATAACAAGAGATGTGTGAACAATTGAAAGTGGGCTAGCCAATAACGAACGATAGAAGATCCATACACTTTCGCAGATGAGGCGGCAGCAATTTAGTTAAAGCGTGTTGTGACGTAAGCTGCGTTGTAAAAGCATCTGTTTAGTGAAATTACAGAAAGCGCGCATTCTTCCGTTTACTCCCAAGTCCTCGAATGTGTACGGGTCTTCTATCGCGGCTATTGCCTCGCTCACTTTCCACTGTTCAAACGCCGATATTTCTAGTATGAAACGCTTGTTGTTTGGATAACTGTTAAATTTTCAATTGGCTATTAATATGCCAGAAAACCAAACTTATCAAAATGACCACATATGAATTTAAAGTGAAATGATAAAACAGTCACCTTAAAGTCATATGTGGTCGTCATGATAAGTTTGATTTTCTGGCATATTAATAGCCAATTGAAAATTTAACCGATATTTCTGTTGCTTTTCGTACTACACACCTTTTCAATACCTTATGCTGTAGCCTGTCACGAAAAAATCTTATAGCATCGTGAATTCCCGTGTCTGTATTGAAATTTTCGAGTGACACGTGTTCTTCCCCTATTTTCGTGTATCGCGAGTGCATGACACTTTGTACTTACCCCGCGAAACTTTCAGTGGATTCCTCGCTTTTAGTTGGTGAAGTGACTTTATGACCACCCCTTAAATCAATTTGTTCTTCATTTAGGAGTGAAGATTTCTGCGGACTTTACCTTCCACTGTGATAAAGTTTCTTTAATTTTTTTCCATTTATTTTTTTCTGTCGGAGGTAATAGAACTTTATTTAGATAAAGGAATAATTCTTCTTTTGTACACGGACATAAATCATGTGGTCTTCCAATATAGTTATTCGCTACGCTGAGGCAAATAGAATATGTTTGCCATAGCTGAAAAGAAAATAAGTTTTGTAAATTCAATTGTTTCCAGTTAAAATTAAATTTATTATCGTGCAGGCAGGCTGATCGCTGCACGATACTAACAAGGAGACACGTCCTGAACTTTGCTGAAATTTTTAATACCTGTTAATACACCTCTTCCATTAATGCACGATAATGTAAACTATTGCTAATTGGCACGAGTTATGTTACGTGTATTAGTGGAAAGNATCGTGCAGGCAGGCTGATCGCTGCACGATACTAACAAGGAGACACGTCCTGAACTTTGCTGAAATTTTTAATACCTGTTAATACACCTCTTCCATTAATGCACGATAATGTAAACTATTGCTAATTGGCACGAGTTATGTTACGTGTATTAGTGGAAAGGGTGTACTAACAGGTATTAAAATTTAAGCAAAGTCTAGGATTTGAAAGCTTGAATGTATCTTTGAAATATTATTCTACTGTACATAAAACATGAAAGGTAATATACATGTAATCAGGAAATTGGACATACAAAAATTATAACTACAAGAAGTAGAATGAAAGATTTGGTTTAATGGGATAAGGAAATGCAACACGTGGGCATTTGTGCCTTCCTAAAGGACTTTATGTAGGTAACTGATCTCTACTTGGAGTTAGACATGTGAAGAGAATCGGGAAAACGGTATGTAGATGAGGCGTGAATCCTATAAACAGTGTTCTGCGGTTTCATCTACTCGGCTATTGGTGGGTAGAAGAATAAAAGCACACCATTCTGTAAAATTAATGAAAGGAAAGAAAAATTATATTATGGACGGACTGCTAAGGCTAGGAAAGAAGAAACATTCAATGTAATCAATCAACAAAGCAGAAATAATACAGTCTGTAAAGAAATTATAAACTCAAGTGAAATTTCTCTGTGTTTTAATTTCTTTTCATCCACAGTTCATTGTTGCTATATCTAATGATTTTAATTAGTGTTAAGAATTTATAATGAAATAGACAAGTCTTTGTATTGTTTCATTTTAATAAACAATGAAAAATTTTAATTGTTACAATTTTTTGTTGTAAACAATTTATAAACTCAAGAGTGATTTAGTACGTTTTTAATACTTTGTGGACCCTCCCTTGTTTTCAATTACCTCCACAACTCGTTTAGGCATTGAATCAACCAGGTTTTGAATGTCACTTAGTTTAATTTTGTCCCAGGCATTATACAATGCAACTTTAAGCTCATCGGATGTGTTGTATTGTTTTCCATGGCGATAAACTAATGCCACAAGTTGACTCCAAAGGTTTTCAATGGGATTAAGGTCTGGACTATGTGCTGGCCAAACCATAACTTCAATTTTTTCACGTGAAAACCACTTTGTAGTACTGGCTGACTTGTGAACAGATGCATTGTCCTGTTGATAGATCCAGTCTTGACCACCAATGAGAGGACCAAATGGGATTAGATGTTCATATAAGATAGCTTGGTACATCTCAGAATTCATTCGCCCATTAATAAATGCCAAATTGTTTTTCCTTCATATCCGATTGCTGCCCAGATCATTACTGAACCTCCACCTTGTTGTCTACTGAATTTGACCCTGGGATTTTTTCTTGTATCATGCCAATAATATGCTTGGCCATCCGGGCCATCCAGGTTAAACTTTTTCTCATCTGAGAAAACTATTTTTATCCATTCAGTTGTCCAATTAACATGATCTTTTGCCCATTGCAGCCTTGTTGACCGATGTAACTCTGTAGCTTTGGTTTGGACTTCAATTTCCTAAAGTTTATTGTTTTATTCTTTCTCAAGCTTTTCTACACAGTTTTGTGGGACACTGGAGTTGGTAAAACTGCAGCTATCTCACGAGTAGACAATGATTCATTTGTTGCAAGACTAGCAATGCGGCAATGGTCATGAGGCTGCAGACTTGGTTTTCGTCCTGTACGTTTAATTTTGTTATAATTGTCACCCTTTTTTAGTACATTTTGTACTGCAGTTTGAGATCTACCAAGTTTTGAAGCAATTTTTTGAGTTGGCCATCCTTTTCCCTTAAAGAAATAGATTTTTCGTATTTCACTTTCAGTTAGGGTTACTCCCCTTGGCATTTTTGTCACTTTTTAGTTTGAATTCTCAGACTCACCCAAAATGTTACACATACTAATTTACATTACTATTACAGTTGAATGGATTGTTCCATTCAACTGTAACAATCAGTTTTCACCCTTGAGTTTATAAATTGTTTACAACAAAAAATTGTAACAATTAAAATTTTTGTTTGTTTATTAAAATGATACAATACAAAGACTTGTCTATTTCATTATAAATTCTTAACTCTAATTAAAATCATTAGATATAGCAACAATGAACTGTGGATGAAAAGAAATTAAAACACAGAGAAATTTCACTTGAATTTATAATTTCTTTACAGACTGTAGGTCATTAGTAGATGGTCGCGGTTTCGTTCTCACCAACAGCTTGCCAGGTCGAGTTTTCCTGATTATTTTCATGCGTCTCAGACGTAAATAGGTGGCAAGTTTCCATAAAAGATTTCCAGGAGGGAAACACCTTGCCAATTCAATTCAACCTAATCCACATATGATACTTAATGGCAGAGACAGATAGACAGCCAGGGAGCCTGACCGCATACATAAGTTCTCTTATTCTAAGCGCTTTTATTCCGAGATTAGCGAATTAATAATAGATATGTAAAGAGACTTTTAATGTCCTCAATAGAAAAAGAATTTTAAGTAAATAAACTTATGATTATTAATAACAACCATTGCCTACTTTAGAGTATTTTTCCAATTTCTTCAGGAATATTTCCATTTTTTCGGAGTAGTCAGATGACTCCTGTTTAAAGTGTGAAAATGCATTTAAGTTTTTAAACAATTTATTAACATTTAATGTTGGGAGAGTACTTACCATAGATATTCTTCNACTTTATTTATAATATTTACTGTGTTGAAAATTATTTTATCATTTGTTATTTGATTATTAAATATTACTTAATATCGCATTACAGTGTTTACTCCTAGGATGTTACTTTCTGGGATTCGTCCACCTCTTTCATTAATAATTCAGCAAGTTTTCGTTCCATCTTTGACACCATACTAACCCTATCGGTTTGTCTATAAAAATTATCATAAACTTCAAAATAATTTCTTTTAAACGCAAACATTATTAGATCTACTAAGGTTTTATTTATTTTTAATTGTATAAGGCTGTGTTTTACTCATTTCCATTTCATGTTAGGGTACATATTTTTCACATCTAGACTAATTAATGTGTCTGTTTTTTCCTGTTTAATTTTTTGAATAATGTAAATTACTTCATCAGCATTTTTAATGCTATTTCTAGAATTATCAATGTATTTTAATTGTTTTTAATATAATTTTCTAAATTGTACAGTATCGAGTATCTGAAATCAACAATAGGTCTATATTTTTCTTTTTTTTTATGTGTTTTTAACCGCATATGTAATTTGGGATTTGTATTATTACTGAAGTTAAGTATATTATTTGTATCGATTTTACTAATACAGATAACCCCCGTATAACACAGCACTTCTATAGCACGGATTCGCTCTAACACGGTTCGAGAATTGGTACCATCCCCCGTATAACATGGTACTTTTATAGCACGGATTCACTCTGACACAGTTCGAGAATTGGGTAAAACCCTCGTACAACAGGAAATGTAATAAATTTTTACATACTTAAGTAATAATAGTTTACGAAAATTATTATTTTCGTGAACTATTAGTACTTAAGTATGTAAATTTTCTCTTCTCGCCTTCTGTCGATACACGTGTTCTGTCGATATTTCAAATGATGCGGTTTCCATTTTATTAAAAATTTGTTGTAAAACAAATATAAATGGCTGGTAGGTAGGTCTACAGTCTATTTTTTTGTTTTGTTTTTTGAAACTTGTTCTCGAAACTTGTTTCAATGTGGCCAGATCTCGACGCTTCTGCTTTTGATGTTGCCGAATGTTGCTTTATTTTTCATAAGTGCTTCGCGCCATATAAGGAAATTTATAAAGATTTTTTAACTAGAAGCAACGAATCTAAAATTACATACATTTTGGAAAAGGTAAAGCATGGATCTGAAGATAATGCAGAAAAATGCTCAAAGGATAAGGATAACTTGCGAAAAAGAAAACGCTCTCGGTTAATAGTGCTTTTAGTGACGACAAAGAAAACATTGTTTAATTTATATTAATATGTATCACTTTAAAAAATTTTAATAAACATATTTATATTAATTATGAAAATATAGTAGCATGTTTTTTAATTTTTGGAACCTAACCCTCCTTTTCGTACTAGTTCTTTGATTCGCATAACACGAATTTGCATAACACGGCAATTTTTTGAAACGTAACTACTGTGTTATACGGGGGTTACCTGTATTTATTTATTATTAGTACTGGCGATGTCATGAAGACAATGATTGCCGACTCCCATACATTAATGAGAGTTTTGAATCAAATATAATCCCTAGATTGTGGTCTCTATCAACAATTTCCAATTTTCGATCATCAATAGAAAAAGATATTGCATGTTGGTGCTCTCATCAAGCTATACATTATTATTTTGATCTTGCTAGAGGTTAAAGTTCCAGTTACGTTACGTTTGATAAACTTTTCGAAAGTTTGTGTTGTAGACTGAAATAAGGAGTTATGTTGTAAAATATATACAAAATGGTTGTAAAATTATACATTTTAGTTCGAAATAGATTTTATTGTCATTAAATGTATGAATAATTTATAAAATTTTCTTTAATAATTCAAACTGTCAATTGTAATTATGTTATACAGTAGACTCCGCTATAACACGGTAGATACGTTCCATTTTATATGAATTCCGTGTTTTACCAGTCACTTTCATACATGAGCCAATTACAGCCCGGCACGTGTGCAGTTTAGGGACCACGGCTGTTTGAAATATTTTTTCCATAAAATTAATCGATTCTAGACTAATTTGACTCAACATTTCCAAAACACGTATAATTTTTTGGGAATAATTCATATAAACTATGCTATAAACAAAAAATTGTAGGATTACTTACCGAGTGTGCACCGTTCGAC